>NW_026781545.1:210000-260464 GCF_030144855.1 Hypanus sabinus | reverse complement strand
GTGTTGCAACCGATTCCTTTTACATTATGTGTTAATGATTTGGATGATGGAATTGATGGCTTATGGCCAAGTTTGCATTCAATATGAAGATAGGTAGAAGGGCAGGTAGTTTTGAGGATGAAGAGAATGTTTTGAAGGTCTTAGACAGATTAGGAGAATGGGCAAAGAAGTGGCAGATGGAATAGTGATGGGAAGTGTATGGTCATGCACTTTGGTAGAAGAAATGAAAGGGTTGACCATTTTCTAAATGGAGAGAAAGTACAACAAAACTGAAGCACAAAGGGTCTTGGGAGTACAGGATTCCCTAAAGGTTAATTTGCAGGTTGAGTGTGTGGAGAGGAAAACAAATGTGATGTTGGCATTCATTTCAAGAGGATGAGAATATAACAGCAAGGATTTAATGTTGAGGCTTTGTAAAACACTGGTGAAGCCTCACTTGGAGTATTGTGAGCACTTTTGTGCCTCTGATGAAACTGGAGAGGGTTTAAAGGAGGCGCACCAAGATGATTCCAGGGTTGAGTGGCTTGTCATATGAAGAGTGATGGCTCTGGGCCTGTATTCACTAGAATTCAGAAGAATGATTGAAAGGCTTTGATAGAGTGGATGCGGAGAGGATGTTTCCTATGGTGGGAGTACTTAAGATCAGAGGATACTCAGATTAGAGGGGTTTCCTTTTAAAACAGAGATGAGTGAATCTGTGGAACTCATTGCCACAGACTGCTGTGCAGGCTAGTATTTAAGGCAGGAGTTGATAGATTCTTGGTCAATGCAAGAAAGGTTACTGGTAGAAGGAAAGGATACTGGAGATTTAAGCCAAAAGGAAGATTGGATCAGTTACGATGAAATTACCGAGTAGACTCAGTGGGCCAAATGGCTTAATTATGGATCCAAATCCCTTCTCTCCCTGCATATCCATGTGTCCATCCGGTTGGTTGCTGTCATACCCAGGAATGAGAAGGACCTCTGTGGGAGAGCTTTTAAAGTGCAGAAACTGGGACAGTTCCACTCTCTTAATCCCAGAGCCCTGGGTCCAGTGGTACAAATGGTTGTCACAAACTGGGAACTTCCTTGGCTGCAGTGGTTGACCGTGACTTCTCCCCTGACAGCCCCTAGGCACCCACCACTCCATGTAAAGCAAAGATTTCCCCCACACAACCCCTTTTAAACACCAGGTATTCTGCTGATGCCAGAAATCCAGAGCAGATCTCAGTAGGTCAGGCAGCATCTATGGAGGGGATGAACAGTTGATGAGACCCTTTGCCAGGACTGGAGAGGAAGGGGAAGAGACCAGAAGTGGGAAGCAGAGGAATATAAGCTGGCAGCTAACAGGAGTGACCAGGTGAAGGGGAAGCTGGGTGGGTAGGGAGAGGAGATGACTCAAAAAGCTGGGAGGTGATAAGTGGAAAAGGTAAAGGGCCCAAAAAGAATGGATATGAAGAAGATGTTTCAAATAGTGGGTGAGATTAGGACCAGAGGGCACAGCCTCTGAAAACAAGGGTGTTCCTTTAAAACAGAGATAAGAATGAATTTCTTCAATCAGAGGGTGGGGAATTGACAGAAGTCATTGCCACAGCTGGCTGTGCAGGCCAAGTCATTGGATATAGTTAAAGAAGAGGCCGATATGAGGGTGACAAGAGTTATGGGGAGAAGGCAGGAGAATAGGGTTCAAGAGGATAATAAATCAGAATGGTGGGGCAGACTTGATGGGCTGAATGGCCTAATTTCTGCTCTGGTGTTATGTTCTTGTCTAAAGGATTGATCTGTATGGAAGACGAGCTTTCTGAAGTTCAGGGTAAATTTATGTCACCATATACAACCCTGAGATTCATTTACCTGCGGGCTTCACAGTAAATACAAAGAAACACAATAGAATCAATGGAAGACCAAACCCTATGGGGGGGGGGGAACAAACAATCAGTGGGCAAAAGAAACAAACTGTGCAAAACCGTGTGACGTAATCATCAAACCTAATCACAATTCCAAAAGCTTGTCTTGCATGTTATTCATACAGAACAATTCAAGAATTATTCTTAAAATGGGAAGGATTTACTGGGATTATGGGCCCAAAATTCAGATAAGCAACTTGATCAACAGGAAACAGATAGGCTGAATGGCCTGTCTCCCTGCTGTGTGACGGGGCGTTACAGTACAGGAGACCGAGGCTGGACCAGGTTTAACTATCCAGGACTTATTGCAGCCAACATAACTCTGATGGACTCAGTGGCCCGGTAGTGACATCTCCTTGTCTCACTCCTCCAGCACTACCGGGAGTACTTGCAATTGGCCCAGTCGGTCGCCAATCACGTCGATGAACAGCGGGCGTGGATGCAGATTGGACGGGCCCATATGCTCAAACCCCACAGCAATCGATCAGACGAGAGCCTGCAGGAGGCGTTGCGGGCGTACGAGAGGAGCCAGAAGGTGCTGAAGGAGAAGTTGGAAGGTTCGTGGGATGAGCACTCTCATTGGCTTGGCGGCAGGGTAGGAGGCGGGGCTAATGCATGAGCTGAGTTCACATTGGCTGATCGGCTGCAGCAAGGCAGTCTTCCTATTGGCAAGGTGGTGGGAAAGAGGAGGGACATCAACTGGGGAAGGGGCAAAGAGAGCCTGAGCAAGGAGAAGATGCCAGCCCCAGTCAGCCGCCCACCCCTCCCTCCACAAGGAGTTAACACAAAGGCTTTTCAAGGCATTGGTCAGACCACACTTGAGGTTTTGTGGGCAGTAAGGATGTGCTGGCATTGGAGAGTTATTCTGGGATTAAGAGGGTTAACATATGAAGACTGTTTGATTTCTCTGGGCCTATACTTGTTGGAGTTTAGAAGAGTGAAGGGGGAATTTCATTGAAACATTTTGAATGTTGAAAGGTCCAGACAGAGTGGATGTGGAAAGAGTGTTTGCTGTGGTGGGAGAGTCTAGGTCTCGAGGGCACAGCCTCAGGATAGAGAGAAATCTATTTAGAACAGATAAGGAGGAAATTCTTTAATCTGTGGAAAGATTGAGTCTTAGAGAAGTACAGCCTAGAAATAGGCCCTTCGGCCCATCTAGTCCATGCCAAAGCCATTTAGATTGCCAGTCCCATCAACCTGCACTGGGACCATATCCCTACAGACCCCTCCCATCCATGTAACTGTCCAAACTTCACTTAGACATTCACATCGAGCTCACCTGCACCACTTGTGCTGACAACTCGTTCCACACTCTCATGACCCTCAGAGTTTCCCCTCATGTTCTCCTTAAACTGTTCACCTTTCACCCTTGACCCATGACGCTGGTCGTAGTCCCGCCCAACCTCAGTGGAAAAAGCCTGCTTGTGTTTACCCCATTTACACCCCTCATAATTTTGTATACCTCTGTCAAATCTCACCTCAATCTTTGATGTTCTAAGGAATGAAGTCCTAACCTATTCAATTTTTCCTTATTACTCAGCTCCTCCAAACTCGGCAACTCCTTGTAGATTTTCTCTGCTCTCCTTCAGCCTTGTTTGCATCTTTCCTGCTGATCGGTGATCAAAACGGCACACAACACCCCAAATTTAGCCTCACCAATGTCTTATACAACTTTAACATAACATCCCATCTCCTGGACTCAGTACATTGATTTATGAAGGTCATTGTGTCAAAAGCTTTCTTTACAGATCTTCCTGTGACGCTACTGTCAACAAGTTACGTGCCAGGACCCTTTGTACCACTCTGCTCATTGGGTATGTGTAAAGCAGAGGTCGATAGGCACTTAACCAGTCATGGGGTCAGTGGTTACGGGGAGACGGCAGGAGGATGGGGTTGAGAGGGATCGTAAACGCGCCTTGGCAGAATGATGGAGCAGACTCAGGGTCGAATGGCCTCATTCTGTTCCTCTGTCTTATGGTCTCTATCCCCAGACCCTCACTTTCCCCTCCTCACTACCAACCTTCTCCCTCCTCCTTCTCCTCACCCCCTCCATCAACCCCACTCACCAATCTCTCCCAACCTACCTCGCTCTTTCCCCACCCTCCTGCTCCTCCACAAACCTCAATGTGAAACCCCCTCCCACGGGCTCTCCTGGGCGGGTGCTGTGGGATCGGTGAGGGATGGAGATGGTGGAGTGACCCCTCACCCTCCCTGTCCCAGATGGACTCTCACCCAGTGTCTGACCCCAAACAGGTTCCGGCGGGCACAGGGTGTCGGCGCTGGAGCTGAAGAAGATGCGGGTAGCTTTGTACCTGAATTTTGGCATCGTGTACAACCTCCTGCAGAGGCGAGAGGACAGCCTTGAGGCCCTGCACTACTGCCTCTCCATTGCCGAGTGAGTATGAGCTGTCGGGCACCCGCACTCCTCTCCCCATCTCTCCCACCCTCTCTCCTTCAGTTCCATCTTCTCACCCTCCCCAACCCCAATGTCCTTCGAACCCTTTGGGGCTTAGTCTGACTGAGAGAGTTAGTAAATCAGTCATTATCAAATGACAGAACGGATTTGATGCCAAATGGCCTAACTCTGCTCTTGTGTCTCAGAGTGCCAGCAAATCTGCCTGCCAGGGTATGGAGGGTCCCCCTCCAGTTCAGGTGCAACCCCTCCCTCTTTTACAAATGCTTCTGCCCTGAGGGATTCCAGTCTGAATTCCCGCCCTGCCACATATTCATCAGTTAAATAGATGGCATGAAAGTGAATTTCTGCAACTTCTGACAATTCCACCCCCCTTTCCTCTTCCTCAATTCCTCACTCTGGCCTCTTACCTCTTTTCCTCATCTGCCCATCACCTCCCCCAGGTGTCCCTCCTCCTTCCTAAGCTGCTTGTCCAGCTCTTTACCTTTCCCACCAATCTCCTCCCAGCTTCTTACATCCCCCCCACTCCCCAACCCATCTCATTCTGGGATCTTGCCCATTCCTTTCCAGTCCTGAAGAAGGCCCACAGCCCAAAATGTCGACTGTTTATTCCTCTCCATAGATACTGCCTGACCAGCTGAGTTCCTCCAGTATATTGTGTGTGTGTGTGTGTGTGCGCGTGTGCGCGCGTGCGCGCTTTGGATTTCCAGCATCTGCAGAATCTCTTGTGTTTATTCAAATTATTACTGTACAGAAAGAGACCATTCGGCACATTTGCGCAGATGTTATCACAAAGTACAGTGCAGACGCTGTGGTCAAATCAAGACATACAAAAAAGCTGGGTGAACTCAGCAGGTTGGGCAGCATCTGTTGAAAGGAGCAGTCAATGTTTCTGACGAAGGGTCAACCCGAAACGTTGATGCGGACCAAACGCCGTCAGATGGAATTAACTCAGGGAGGCAACTGGGTGAGCTTAGAGCGCCAGACCAGAAGAGCCAGTCAACATGCGATCCGCTTTGGGAATGGTTCCGTTTGACCTCAGAGGGACTCTGACCACGAACCAGCTAAGGATAAAATTCAAGATTGTTTAATGTCATTTTGTGTACAGAAGTGGAAGGAAGAACAAAATAATTATTACTCTGCATCCAATGCCGCATAAAAACAACACAATACGATAAAGAACACAACATTACTATTAAAGTAAACACAGTAAATAGAATTTTACTTAGAAGATAAAATCACATACATACATACATAAGGTAGCTTGTATACATCAAGTGACATTAGGCACAGGAGTGTCTGTACATGAGGTGACTCCGACAGGAAGTGATAAGGTAGTGTTGTCTGACAGCGTGGAGCTGGAGAGTGGGCAGAGATGGGTGTGTCAGTTTACTTTGAAGGCAGTGGGACACACATCCCACAGACCGTGTGGACTCTTCACCATTCCAAGTGGGTGATTATGTACCTGTCTGTCTCTGTCTCACTGCTGCAGGAGCCAGAATTTCTACAAGGAGCTGTACCAGGCAAGCTGCGTACTGGGGACCATCCACCAAGACCAGGAACTGTACACACAGGCACTGAAACACTTCCGAGCAGCGAGACAGTGGGCCCAAAAGGCTGGCATGCGGGGAGAGTCGGACACTGCGGTCAGCCAGGGGCAGGTAGCTGGGCGGGCGTCCACTCTATGTCCAGGCTGATGACTACATGAAGGACTTAACAGATCTCAGCAAACCTCCCTCACACCCACCCCTTGCATGGCATGACCCTCCATCAGTACCGCCCCTCCCACAATGTGACCCTCCATCCGACCGCCCCTCCCACAGTGTGACCCTCCCTCAGTACCACCCCTCCCACAGTGCGACTCTCCCTCCGTATCTCCCCTCCCACAGTGTGACCCTCCCCCAGTACCGCCCCTCCCACAGTGTGACCCTCCCTCAGTACCGCCCCTCCCTCAGTACCGCCCCTCCCACAGTGTGACCCTCCCTCCGTACCGCCCCTCCCATAATGTGAACCTCCCTCCGTACCGCCCCTCCCACAGTGACCCTCCCTCAGTACCTCCCCTCCCACAGAGTGACCCTCCCTCTGTACCGCCCCTCCCACAATATGACCCTCCCTCCGTACCGCCCCTCCCACAGTGTGACCCTCCCTCAGTACCACCCCTCCCACAGTGTGACTCTCCCTCTGTACCACCCCTCCCACAGTGTGACTCTCCCTCTGTACCACCCCTCCCACAGAGTGACCCTCCCTCGGTACCGCCCCTCCCACAGTGTGACCCTCCCTCAGTACCGCCCCTCCCTCAGTACCGCCCCTCCCACAGTGTGACCCTCCCTCCGTACCGCCCCTCCCACAATGTGACCCTCCCTCCGTACCGCCCCTCCCACAATGTGACCCTCCCTCAGTACCTCCCCTCCCACAGAGTGACCCTCCCTCCATACCGCCCCTCCCACAATATGACCCTCCCTCCGTACCTCCCCTCCCACAGAGTGACCCTCCCTCCGTACCGCCCCTCCCACAGTGTGACCCTCCCTCAGTACCACCCCTCCCACTGTGTGACTCTCCCTCTGTACCACCCCTCCCACAGTGTGACTCTCCCTCCGTCCCTCCCCTCCCACAGAGTGACCCTCCCTCCATACCGCCCCTCCCACAGTGTGACCCTCCCTCAGTACCTTCCCTCCCACAGAGTGACCCTCCCTCCGTACCACCCCTCCCACAGAGTGACCCTCCCTCGGTACCGCCCCTCCCATAGAGTGACCCTCCCTCCATACCGCCCCTCCCACAGTGTGACCCTCCACCAGTACCGCCCCTCCCACAGTGTGATCCTCCCTCAGTACCTCCCATCCCACAGTGTGACCCCCCTCAGTACCACCCCTCCCACAGTGTGACCCTCCCACAGTGTGACCCTCCCTCAGTGTGACCCTTCCTCAGTACCACCCCTCCCACTGTGTGACACTCCCTCAGTACCTCCCCTCCCTCAGTGCGACCCTTCCTCAGTAACACCCCTCCCACAGTGCAACCCTCCCACAATACCGCCCCTCCCTCAGTACCTCCCCTCCCACAGAGTGACCCTCCCTCCGTACCGCCCCTCCCACAGTGTGACCCTCCCTCAGTACCACCCCTCCCACTGTGTGACTCTCCCTCTGTACCACCCCTCCCACAGTGTGACTCTCCCTCCGTCCCTCCCCTCCCACAGAGTGACCCTCCCTCCATACCGCCCCTCCCACAGTGTGACCCTCCCTCAGTACCTTCCCTCCCACAGAGTGACCCTCCCTCCGTACCACCCCTCCCACAGTGTGACTCTCCCTCGGTACCTCCCCTCCCACAGAGTGACCCTCCCTCGGTACCGCCCCTCCCACAGAGTGACCCTCCCTCTGTACCACCCCTCCCACAGTGTGACCCTCCACCAGTACCGCCCCTCCCACAGTGTGATCCTCCCTCAGTACCTCCCATCCCACAGTGTGACCCCCCTCAGTACCACCCCTCCCACAGTGTGACCCTCCCACAGTGTGACCCTCCCTCAGTGTGACCCTTCCTCAGTACCACCCCTCCCACTGTGTGACACTCCCTCAGTACCTCCCCTCCCTCAGTGCGACCCTTCCTCAGTAACACACCTCCCACAGTGCAACCCTCCCTCAGTACCGCCCCTCCCACAGTGTGACCCTCCCTCCGTACCGCCCCTCCCACAATGTGACCCTCCATCCGTACCGCCCCTCCCGTAGTGTGACCCTCCCTCCGTACCGCCCCTCCCACAATGTGACCCTCCCTCCGTACCGCCCCTCCCACAGTGACCCTCCCTCAGTACCTCCCCTCCCACAGTGACCCTCCCTCTGTACCGCCCCTCCCACAATATGACCCTCCCTCTGTACCGCCCCTCCCACAGTGTGACCCTCCCTCAGTACCACCCCTCCCACAGTGTGACTCTCCCTCTGTACCACCCCTCCCACAGTGTGACTCTCCCTCTGTACCACCCCTCCCACAGAGTGACCCTCCCTCGGTACCGCCCCTCCCACAGTGTGACCCTCCCTCAGTACCGCCCCTCCCTCAGTACCGCCCCTCCCACAGTGTGACCCTCCCTCCGTACCGCCCCTCCCACAATGTGACCCTCCCTCCGTACCGCCCCTCCCACAGTGTGACCCTCCCTCAGTACCTCCCCTCCCACAGAGTGACCCTCCCTCCATACCGCCCCTCCCACAATATGACCCTCCCTCCGTACCGCCCCTCCCACAGTGTGACCCTCCCTCAGTACCACCCCTCCCACAGTGTGACTCTCCCTCAGTACCACCCCTCCCACAGTGTGATTCTCCCTCCGTACCTCCCCTCCCACAGAGTGACCCTCCCTCCGTACCGCCCCTCCCACAGTGTGACCCTCCCTCAGTACCACCCCTCCCACTGTGTGACTCTCCCTCTGTACCACTCCTCCCACAGTGTGACTCTCCCTCCGTACCTCCCCTCCCACAGAGTGACCCTCCCTCCGTACCGCCCCTCCCACAGTGTGACCCTCCCTCAGTACCTTCCCTCCCACAGAGTGACCCTCCCTCCGTACCACCCCTCCTACAGTGTGACTCCCTCGGTACCTCCCCTCCCACAGAGTGACCCTCCCTCGGTACCGCCCCTCCCACAGAGTGACCCTCCCTCTGTACCACCCCTCCCACAGAGTGACCCTCCCTCGGTACCCGCCCCTCCCATAGAGTGACCCTCCCTCCATACCGCCCCTCCCACAGTGTGACCCTCCACCAGTACCCGCCCCTCCCACAGTGTGATCCTCCCTCAGTACCTCCCATCCCACAGTGTGACCCCCCTCAGTACCACCCCTCCCACAGTGTGACCCTCCCACAGTGTGACCCTCCCTCAGTGTGACCCTTCCTCAGTACCACCCCTCCCACTGTGTGACACTCCCTCAGTACCTCCCCTCCATCAGTGCGACCCTTCCTCAGTAACACCCCTCCCACAGTGTGACTCTCCCTCTGTACCACCCCTCCCACAGTGTGACCCTCCCTCAGTACCACCCCTCCCACAGTGTGACCCTCCCTCCGTACCGCCCCTCCCACAGTGTGACCCTCCCTCAGTACCACCCCTCCCACTGTGTGACTCTCCCTCTGTACCACCCCTCCCACAGTGTGACTCTCCCTCCGTCCCTCCCCTCCCACAGAGTGACCCTCCCTCCATACCGCCCCTCCCACAGTGTGACCCTCCCTCAGTACCTTCCCTCCCACAGAGTGACCCTCCCTCCGTACCACCCCTCCCACAGTGTGACTCTCCCTCGGTACCTCCCCTCCCACAGAGTGACCCTCCCTCGGTACCGCCCCTCCCACAGAGTGACCCTCCCTCTGTACCACCCCTCCCACAGTGTGACCCTCCACCAGTACCGCCCCTCCCACAGTGTGATCCTCCCTCAGTACCTCCCATCCCACAGTGTGACCCCCCTCAGTACCACCCCTCCCACAGTGTGACCCTCCCACAGTGTGACCCTCCCTCAGTGTGACCCTTCCTCAGTACCACCCCTCCCACTGTGTGACACTCCCTCAGTACCTCCCCTCCCTCAGTGCGACCCTTCCTCAGTAACACACCTCCCACAGTGCAACCCTCCCTCAGTACCGCCCCTCCCACAGTGTGACCCTCCCTCCGTACCGCCCCTCCCACAATGTGACCCTCCATCCGTACCGCCCCTCCCGTAGTGTGACCCTCCCTACGTACCGCCCCTCCCACAATGTGACCCTCCCTCCGTACCGCCCCTCCCACAGTGACCCTCCCTCAGTACCTCCCCTCCCACAGTGACCCTCCCTCTGTACCGCCCCTCCCACAATATGACCCTCCCTCTGTACCGCCCCTCCCACAGTGTGACCCTCCCTCAGTACCACCCCTCCCACAGTGTGACTCTCCCTCTGTACCACCCCTCCCACAGTGTGACTCTCCCTCTGTACCACCCCTCCCACAGAGTGACCCTCCCTCGGTACCGCCCCTCCCACAGTGTGACCCTCCCTCAGTACCGCCCCTCCCTCAGTACCGCCCCTCCCACAGTGTGACCCTCCCTCCGTACCGCCCCTCCCACAATGTGACCCTCCCTCCGTACCGCCCCTCCCACAGTGTGACCCTCCCTCAGTACCTCCCCTCCCACAGAGTGACCCTCCCTCCATACCGCCCCTCCCACAATATGACCCTCCCTCCGTACCGCCCCTCCCACAGTGTGACCCTCCCTCAGTACCACCCCTCCCACAGTGTGACTCTCCCTCAGTACCACCCCTCCCACAGTGTGATTCTCCCTCCGTACCTCCCCTCCCACAGAGTGACCCTCCCTCCGTACCGCCCCTCCCACAGTGTGACCCTCCCTCAGTACCACCCCTCCCACTGTGTGACTCTCCCTCTGTACCACTCCTCCCACAGTGTGACTCTCCCTCCGTACCTCCCCTCCCACAGAGTGACCCTCCCTCCGTACCGCCCCTCCCACAGTGTGACCCTCCCTCAGTACCTTCCCTCCCACAGAGTGACCCTCCCTCCGTACCACCCCTCCTACAGTGTGACTCCCTCGGTACCTCCCCTCCCACAGAGTGACCCTCCCTCGGTACCGCCCCTCCCACAGAGTGACCCTCCCTCTGTACCACCCCTCCCACAGAGTGACCCTCCCTCGGTACCCGCCCCTCCCATAGAGTGACCCTCCCTCCATACCGCCCCTCCCACAGTGTGACCCTCCACCAGTACCGCCCCTCCCACAGTGTGATCCTCCCTCAGTACCTCCCATCCCACAGTGTGACCCCCCTCAGTACCACCCCTCCCACAGTGTGACCCTCCCACAGTGTGACCCTCCCTCAGTGTGACCCTTCCTCAGTACCACCCCTCCCACTGTGTGACACTCCCTCAGTACCTCCCCTCCATCAGTGCGACCCTTCCTCAGTAACACCCCTCCCACAGTGCAACCCTCCCTCAATACCGCCCCTCCCACAGTGTGACCCTCCCTCAGTACCACCCCTCCCACAGTGTGACCCTCCCTCGGTACCACCCCTCCCACAGTGTGACCCTCCCACAGTGCTCCCACAGTGTGACCCTCCATCAGTACCGCCCCTCCCACAGTGTGACCCTCCCTCAGTACCACCCCTCCAACAGTGTGACCCTCCCTCGGTACCACCCCTCCCACAGTGTGACCCTCCCACAGTGCTCCCACAGTGTGACCCTCCATCAGTACCGCCCCTCCCAAAGTGTGACCCTCCCTCAGTACCACCCCTCCCTCCGTACCGCCCCTCCCACAGTGTGACCCTCCCTCAGTACCACCCCTCCCACAGTGTGACCCTCCCTCCGTATCGCCCCTCCCACAGTGTGACCCTCCATCAGTACCGCCCCTCCCACAATGTGACCCTCCCTCCGTACCGCCCCTCCCACAGTGTGACCCTCCCTCAGTACCACCCCTCCCACAGTGTGACCCTCCCTCCGTACCTCCCCTCTCACAGAGTGACCCTCCGTACCTCCCCTCCCACAGTGTGACCCTCCCTCAGTACCACCCCTCCCACAGTGTGACCCTCCCTCAGTACCACCCCTCACACAGTGTGACCCTCCCTCAGTACCTCCCCTCCCACAGAGTGTCCCTCCCTCCGTACCGCCGCTCCCACAGTGTGACCCTCCCTCAGTACCACCCCTCCCACAGTGTGACCCTCCCTCAGTACTGCCCCTCCCACAGTGTGACCCTCCCCCGGTATTGACCCTCCCACAGTGTGACCCTTCCTCAGTACCACCCCTCCCACAGTGTGACCCTCCCTCACTACCACCCCTCCCACAGTGTGACCCTCCCTCAGTACCTCCCCTCCCACAGTATGACACTCCCTCATTATCGCCCCTCCCACAGTGTGACCCTCCCTCAGTACCTCCCCTCCCACAGTGTGACCCTCCCTCAGTAGCACCCTTCCTCAATACCACCCCTCCCACAGTGTGACCCTCCCTCAGTACTGACCCTCCCACACTGTGACCCTCCCCCAGTACCACCCCTCCCAAAGTATAACCCTCCCACAATACCTCCCCTCCCATAGTGTGACCCTCCCCCGGTACTGACCCTCCCTTCAATACCTCCCCTCCCATAGTGTAACCCTCCCCCAGTACCACCCCTCCCAAAGTATGACCCTCCCACAATACCACCCCTCCCACAGTATGACCCTCCCTCAATACCACCCCTCCCACAGTGTGACCCACGCTCAGTACCGCCCCTCCCACAGTATGACCCTCTCTCAATACCACCCCTCCCACAGTGAGACCCTCCCCCGGTACTACCCCTCCCACAGTGTGACCCTCCCCCAGTACCACCCCTCCAATAGTGTGACCCTCCCCCAGTACCGCCCCTCCCATAGTGTGACCCTGCCACAGTACCGCCCCACCCACAGTGTGACCCCCCCCTCAGTACCGCCCCACCCACAGTGTGACCCACCCTTCTCAGTACTGCCCCACCCACAGTATGATCCTCCCACAGTACCACCCCTCCCATAGTGTGACCCTCCCCTGTACCGACCCTCCCTCAGTACCACCCCTCCCACAGTGTAACTCTCCCACAGTGACCCTCCCTCAATACAGCCCCTCCCACAGTATGACCCTCCCTCAATACCACCCCTCCCACAGTGCGACCCTCCCCTGTACCACCCCTCCCAAAGTATGACCCTCCCACAATACCCCCCTCCCACAGTGTGACCCACGCTCAGTACCGCCTCTCCCACAATGACACTCCCTCAGTACCGCCCCACCCACAGTATGACCCTCTCTCAATACCACCCCTTCCACAGTGTAACTCTCCCACAGTGACCTTCCCTCAATACCGCCCCTCCCACAGTGTGACCCTCCCCCGGTACTGACCCTCCCCCAGTACCGCCCCTCCCGTAGTGTGACCCTCCCTCAGTACCGCCCCACCCACAGTATGATCCTCCCACAGTACCACCCGTCCCACATTGTGACCCTCCCTCGGTACCGCCCCTCCCACAGTGTGACCCTCCCATGGTACCACCCCTCCCACAGTGTAACTCTCCCACAGTGACCCTCCCTCAATACTGCCCCTCCCACAGTGTGACCCCCCTCAGTACCACCCCTCCCTCAGTACTACCCCTCCCACAGTGTGACCCTCCCTCAGTACCGCCCCTCCCACAGTACCACTCCTCCCACAGTGTGACCCTCCCTCAGTACCGCCCCTCCCACAGTGTGACCCCCCCTCGGTACCGCTCCTCCCACAGCATTACAGCATGGCTGACTGTGGTTTCTCTCTCCAGATCCATCTGGCGCTGGGTGAGTTTGCAGCTGCCAGCCTGCATCTGGAAAAGGCCATTGCCCAGAACACTGTCCCCCACGAGCAGAGGAACACGGTCAGGAAGAGGCTGAAGAGAGGTGAGCACAGCTGGAAAATGTCTCCCCAAACTGGGACACGAGCAGTGTGACAGTGTCTGCAGAGAGATGGGTACAGGACTGTGGGGAGAGAGTGGGACGGTGGGATTAGTGTGGGGACTGACACAGGACTGTGGGGAGAGAGTGGGACAGTGGGATTAGTGTGGGGACTGACACAGGACTGTGGGGAGAGAGTGGGACAGTGGGATTAGTGTGGGGACTGACACAGGACTGTGGGGAGAGAGTGGGACAGTGGGATTAGTGTGGGGACTGACACAGGACTGTGGGGAGAGAGTGGGACAGTGGGATCAGTGTGGGGACTGACACAGGGCTGTGGGGAGAGAGTGGGACGGTGGGATTAGTGTGGGGACTGACACAGGACTGTGGGGAGAGAGTGGGACGGTGGGATTAGTGTGGGGACTGACACAGGACTGTGGGGAGAGAGTGGGACGGTGGGATTAGTGTGGGGACTGACACAGGACTGTGGGGAGAGAGTGGGACAGTGGGATCAGTGTGGGGACTGATACAGGACTGTGGGGAGAGAGTGGGACAGTGGGATCAGTGCGGGGACTGATACAGGACTGTGGGGAGAGAGTGGGACAGTGGGATTAGTGTGGGGACTGACACAGGGCTGTGGGGAGAGAGTGGGACAGTGGGATTAGTGCGGGGACTGACACAGGGCTGTGGGGAGAGAGTGGGACAGTGGGATCAGTGCGGAGACTGATACAGGACTGTGGGGAGAGAGTGGGACAGTGGGATCAGTGCGAGGACTGACACAGGGCTGTGGGGAGAGAGTGGGACGGTGGGATTAGTGTGGGGATTGAAACAGGACTGTGGGGAGAGAGTGGGACAGTGGGATTAGTGTGGGGACTGACAGGACTGTGGGGAGAGAGTGGGACAGTGGGATTAGTGTGAGGACTGACAGGACTGTGGGGAGAGAGTGGGACAGTGGGATTAGTATGGGGACTGACACAGGGCTGTGGGGAGAGAGTGGGACAGTGGGATCAGTGTGGGGACTGACACAGGGCTGTGGGGAGAGAGTGGGACAGTGGGATTAGTGTGAGGACTGACACAGGACTGTGGGGAGAGAGTGGGACAGTGGGATTAGTATGGGGACTGACAGGACTGTGGGGAGAGAGTGGGACAGTGGGATTAGTGTGAGGACTGACAGGACTGTGGGGAGAGAGTGGGACAGTGGGATTAGTATGGGGACTGACACAGGGCTGTGGGGAGAGAGTGGGACAGTGGGATCAGTGTGGGGACTGACACAGGGCTGTGGGGAGAGAGTGGGACAGTGGGATTAGTGCGGGGACTGACACAGGGCTGTGGGGAGAGAGTGGGACAGTGGGATCAGTGCGGGGACTGATACAGGACTGTGGGGAGAGAGTGGGACAGTGGGATCAGTGCGGGGACTGACACAGGGCTGTGGGGAGAGAGTGGGACGGTGGGATTAGTGTGGGGATTGAAACAGGACTGTGGGGAGAGAGTGGGACAGTGGGATTAGTGTGGGGACTGACAGGACTGTGGGGAGAGAGTGGGACAGTGGGATTAGTATGGGGACTGACACAGGGCTGTGGGGAGAGAGTGGGACAGTGGGATCAGTGTGGGGACTGACACAGGGCTGTGGGGAGAGAGTGGGACAGTGGGATTAGTGTGAGGACTGACACAGGACTGTGGGGAGAGAGTGGGACAGTGGGATTAGTATGGGGACTGACAGGACTGTGGGGAGAGAGTGGGACAGTGGGATTAGTGTGAGGACTGACACAGGACTGTGGGGAGAGAGTGGGACAGTGGGATTAGTATGGGGACTGACACAGGGCTGTGGGGAGAGAGTGGGACAGTGGGATCAGTGTGGGGACTGACACAGGGCTGTGGGGAGAGAGTGGGACGGTGGGATTAGTGTGGGGACTGACACAGGGCTGTGGGGAGAGAGTGGGACGGTGGGATTAGTGTGGGGACTGACACAGGGCTGTGGGGAGAGAGTGGGACGGTGGGATTAGTGTGGGGACTGACACAGGGCTGTGGGGAGAGAGTGGGACGGTGGGATTAGTGTGGGGACTGACACAGGGCTGTGGGGAGAGAGTGGGACAGTGGGATTAGTGTGGGGACTGATACAGGACTGTGGAGAGAGAGTGGGACGGTGGGATTAGTGTGGGGACTGACACAGGACTGTGGGGAGAGAGTGGGACAATGGGATTAGTGTGGGGACTGACACAGGACTGTGGGGAGAGAGTGGGACAGTGGGATTAGTGTGAGGACTGACACAGGACTGTGGGGAGAGAGTGGGACAGTGGGATTAGTGTGGGGACAGACAAAGGGCTGTGGGGAGAGAGTGGGACAGTGGGATTAGTGTGGAGACAGACAAAGGGCTGTGGGGAGAGAGTGGGATTAGTGTGGGGACTGACACAGGACTGTGGGGAGAGAGTAGGACAGTGGGATCAGTGCGGGGACTGACACAGGACTGTGGGGAGAGAGTGGGACAGTGGGATTAGTGTGAGGACTGACACAGGACTGTGGGGAGAGAGTGGGACAGTGGGATTAGTGTGAGGACTGACACAGGACTGTGGGGAGAGAGTGGGACAGTGGGATTAGTGTGGGGACTGATACAGGACTGTGGAGAGAGAGTGGGACGGTGGGATTAGTGTGGGGACTGACACAGGACTGTGGGGAGAGAGTGGGACAATGGGATTAGTGTGGGGACTGACACAGGACTGTGGGGAGAGAGTGGGACAGTGGGATTAGTGTGAGGACTGACACAGGACTGTGGGGAGAGAGTGGGACAGTGGGATTAGTGTGGGGACAGACAAAGGGCTGTGGGGAGAGAGTGGGACAGTGGGATTAGTGTGGAGACAGACAAAGGGCTGTGGGGAGAGAGTGGGATTAGTGTGGGGACTGACACAGGACTGTGGGGAGAGAGTAGGACAGTGGGATCAGTGCGGGGACTGACACAGGACTGTGGGGAGAGAGTGGGACAGTGGGATTAGTGTGAGGACTGACACAGGACTGTGGGGAGAGAGTGGGACAGTGGGATTAGTGTGAGGACTGACACAGGACTGTGGGGAGAGAGTGGGACAGTGGGATTAGTATGGGGACTGACAGGACTGTGGGGAGAGAGTGGGACAGTGGGATTAGTGTGAGGACTGACAGGACTGTGGGGAGAGAGTGGGACAGTGGGATTAGTATGGGGACTGACACAGGGCTGTGGGGAGAGAGTGGGACAGTGGGATCAGTGTGGGGACTGACACAGGGCTGTGGGGAGAGAGTGGGACAGTGGGATTAGTGTGAGGACTGACACAGGACTGTGGGGAGAGAGTGGGACAGTGGGATTAGTATGGGGACTGACAGGACTGTGGGGAGAGAGTGGGACAGTGGGATCAGTGCGGGGACTGACACAGGGCTGTGGGGAGAGAGTGGGACGGTGGGATTAGTGTGAGGACTGACACGGCTGTGGGGAGAGAGTGGGACAGTGGGATCAGTGTGGGGACTGACACAGGGCTGTGGGGAGAGAGTGGGACGGTGGGATTAGTGTGGGGACTGACACAGGGCTGTGGGGAGAGAGTGGGACAGTGGGATTAGTGTGGGGACTGACACAGGGCTGTGGGGAGAGAGTGGGACGGTGGGATTAGTGTGGGGACTGACACAGGGCTGTGGGGAGAGAGTGGGACGGTGGGATTAGTGTGGGGACTGACACAGGGCTGTGGGGAGAGAGTGGGACAGTGGGATTAGTGTGGGGACTGATACAGGACTGTGGAGAGAGAGTGGGACGGTGGGATTAGTGTGGGGACTGACACAGGACTGTGGGGAGAGAGTGGGACAATGGGATTAGTGTGGGGACTGACACAGGACTGTGGGGAGAGAGTGGGACAGTGGGATTAGTGTGAGGACTGACACAGGACTGTGGGGAGAGAGTGGGACAGTGGGATTAGTGTGGGGACAGACAAAGGGCTGTGGGGAGAGAGTGGGACAGTGGGATTAGTGTGGAGACAGACAAAGGGCTGTGGGGAGAGAGTGGGATTAGTGTGGGGACTGACACAGGACTGTGGGGAGAGAGTAGGACAGTGGGATCAGTGCGGGGACTGACACAGGACTGTGGGGAGAGAGTGGGACAGTGGGATTAGTGTGAGGACTGACACAGGACTGTGGGGAGAGAGTGGGACAGTGGGATTAGTGTGAGGACTGACACAGGACTGTGGGGAGAGAGTGGGACAGTGGGATTAGTGTGAGGACTGACACAGGACTGTGGGGAGAGAGTGGGACAGTGGGATTAGTGTGAGGGCTGACACAGGACTGTGGGGAGAGAGTGGGACAGTGGGATTAGTGTGAGGACTGACACAGGACTGTGGGGAGAGAGTGGGACGGTGGGATTAGTGTGGGGACTGACACAGGACTGTGGGGAGAGAGTGAGACAGTGGGATTAGTGTGGGGACTGGTACAGGACTGTGGGTTAAGGATGAAATGGAATATTTAATGGGAACCTGATAGTGAACTTCTCTCAGAGGATGATGAGAGTGTGGAGATCAATGTGCTACCAGGGGAGTGGGTAATATGGTTTTGAAATCAACATTTAAGTAAATTTTTGAACCAAAACATGGAAAACCTACAGTACAATACAGGCCCTTCAGCCCACAAAGCTGAGCCAAACGTGTCCTTACTTTAAGAAATTATGGAGGGTTACCCATAGCCTTCTATTTTCCAAGCTCCAGGTACCTGTCCAGGAGTCTCTTAAAAGACCCTATCGTATCCGCCTCCACCACCGTTGCCGGCAGCCCATTCCACACACTCACTACTCTCTGAGTAAAAAAAAACTTTCCTCTAATATCTCCTCCATAGCTACTTCCAAGCACCTTAAAACTGTGCCCTCTTGTGGCAGCCATTTCAGCCCTGGGAAAAAGCCTCTGGCTATCCACATGATCAATGTCTCTCATCATCGTCAGATCACATCTCATGCTCCACCACTCCAAGGAGAAAAGGCCAAGTTCACTCAACCTATTCTCATCAGGCATGCTCCCCAATCCAGGCAACATCCTTGTAAATCTCCTCTGCACCCTTTCTGTGGTTTCCACATCCTTCCTATCAATGTGTCGCTGTAACCTGTGACAGCCCTCCACATGATCCACAATGCATTAGGGTTTTCTTTCTTTCTTCTTTTTCAATCTTTTTATTAAGTTTCATATATATATATAAAGAAAAACATAACATAATAATGAATAGGTTATGAATACAATAGACTTGAAATTACATTGATAATAAGATAATAATATCCTATTAAAACATCAACAGAAACAAGTATATTAATCAATCAAGTCTGTATAACTATATATGAAAAAAAAACAAAAATAATCGTCAAAAAAGAAAAAAGAATTAAAAATAAGTAAAAGAAAATGTATATTGATAAAAAAAAAGCACTAAACTAAACTAACATGGGCAATAGTAACAGTTTATAAGTATGTGATAGTGTCAGAAAAACTCCGGAACTCCATACCTGAACAAGAATAAGCAGAAAGAAGGTCTAGAAAAGGTCAGATTAATTCATATGAAAATGCCGAATAAACGGTCCCCAAGTTTCTTCAAATTTGACTGATGAGTCAAAAATAGTGCTTCTGATTTTTTCCAAACTTAGATATGAAATAGTTTGGGAAAGCCACTGAGACGTGGTAGGAGGATTCACTTCTTTCCAGTTTTGTAATATAGACCTTCTGGCCATTAATGTTACAAAAGCAATCATTCGTCTGATTGAAGGGGAAAACTGAATACCATCCTCATTTGTTATACCAAAAATTGCAGTAATAAAATGAGGTTGTAAATCGATATTCCAAATTGAAGAAATGGTAACAAATATGTCCTTCCAATAGTTATGTAAAGTGGGACATGACCAAAACATGTGGGTCAATGAAGCCACTTCTAGATGACACCTGTCACATTGAGGGTTAATATAAGAGTAAAATCGAGCAAGTTTATCTTTAGACATATGAGCTCTATGTACAATTTTAAATTGTATTGAAGCATGTTTAGCACATATAGAAGAGGAATTAACCATTTGTAAAAATTTTTCCCATTTATCTGTTGAAATATTATATCGAAGTTATTTTTCCCATTCTTGTTTAATTCTTTCTGATATTTCTGGTTGTATCTTCATGATCATATTATAAATAAAAGCTACTAATCCCTTCTGACAAAGGTTTAAGGTAAAAATCAAATCTGAGAAATCCACTGAAGTTGAATTGGGAAAAGATGGTAGAACTTTATGTAAGAAATTTCTGATTTGTAGATATCTGAAAAAGTTAGATTTAGGTAATTTAAATTTGTTGGAAAGTTGGTCAAAGGACATCAAAGTATCTTCAAAAAAAAATCACGAAAACATTTTATATCTTTCCTTTTCCATATGTTAAAAGCTTGATCTGTCCAGGAAGGTTTGAAAAAAAAATTAAGTAAGATAGGGCTATCAAGAACAAAGTTTTTCAGAGTAAAAAACTTACGAAATTGAAACCAAATTCGTAATGTATGTTTGATAACAGGATTAGATATCTGTTTATTGCATTTAACTAAATCAGCAGGAAGAAAAGAACCAAGAACAGAGAATAGAGAATATCCCTTTACCTCGTTACATTCCAAATTTACCCACTGTGGGCGCAGTGGTGAATCCAAATCTAATTTCCAATACATTAAGTTACGAATATTATTTGGCCAATAATAAAATCTAAAGTTAGGTAAAGCTAAACCACCATCTTTTTTAGATTTTTGTAATTGCTTTTTACTTAACCTGGGGTTTTTATTTTGCCACACAAATGAGGAAATTTTTGAATCAATGTTATCGAAAAAAGATTTAGGAATAAAAATTGGTAAGGCTTGAAATAAGTATAAAAATTTCGGTAAAATCATCATTTTAATAGCATTAATCCGACCAATTAATGATAAGAATAAGGGAGACCATCTTGTAGTAAGTTGTTGAATTTGATGAAGCATAGGTAGAAAATTCAGTCTAAATAAATCTTTATATTTCTTGGTAATTTTTATACCTAAATAGGTAAAGTTATCAATAACAACTTTAAATGGTATCCTGTCATTCAATAAAGTTTGTGCGTTTAAGGGAAATAATTCACTCTTATCCAAGTTTAGTTTATAACCAGAAAAGCTACCAAATTGAGCCAACAAGAATAAAATAGCGGGAATAGACCTGTCGGGATCAGAAATATATAACAGCAAGTCATCAGCATGAAGTGATAATTTGTATAACTTCTCATTACGGGTAATACCAAAAATATTAGGAGATTCATGAATAGCAATGGCTAAAGGTTCTAATGCGATATTAAATAATAAAGGACTTAAGGGACAGCCTTGTCTCGTACCACGAGATAATTGAAAAAAAGAGGATCTATAATTATTTGTAAGAACAGAAGCAACAGGTTTATAATATATTAATTCAATCCATGATATTTGGGACTAAAATTAAAATTTCTCAATGTATTAAATAAGTATGTCCATTCAACTCTATCAAAAGCTTTTTCAGCATCTAATGAGATAACACATTCTGGGATTGTGGGTGATGAAGTATAAATTATATTAATCAATTTTCTAACATTAAAAAAGGAATACCGATTCCTAATGAAACCAGTTTGATCTTCTGAAATAATCTGTGATAGTACCTTTTCTAATCTAATGGCTAAAATTTTTGTAAGAATCTTAGAATCTACATTTAATAATGATATAGGGCGATAAGATGCACATAAAGTAGGATCTTTATCTTTTTTAAGAATTAGAGAGATAGTAGCTTCATAAAAAGATTGAGGTAATCTCTTCTTAGCAAATGCATCATTAAAGATTTCACATAACCAAGGGGGAAGCAAAGAAGAAAAAGTTTTAAAAAATTCTACAATATAACCATCAGGGCCAGGAGCTTTCCCTGAATTCACTGATGAGATAGCCTCTCCTATTTCGGCCATAGAAATAGGAGCATCTAACAAGCTACGATCTTCATCTATCAGTTTAGGAATATTCAGATTGTTAAAAAAATTATCCATCATGGACAGGTCACCATCAAATTCTGATTGATATAAAGATTTATAAAAATCTTGAAAAGTATTATTGATTTCTTTATGATCAGTAGTTAAATTACCATCTTGTTTACGAATTTTAATAATTTGTCGCTTAGTCGAAATAGCTTTTAATTGATTAGCTAACAGTTTACCAGTTCGATCACTGTGAATATAGAATTGAGCCCTGGTCCTAATTAATTGATTTTCAATTGAAGAAGATAATAGTAAACTATGTTCCATTTGAAGCTCAACTCTCTTCTTATAAAGTTCTTTGGTAGGAGTCACGAAATAAATCTTATCAATTTTCTTTATTTTATCCACTAATAAAGCAATATCTAAATATCTTTGTTTACTTTTACCAACGGAATATGAGATAATTTGTCCACGGATAAAAGCCTTAAAAGAATCCCAAAGTATTCCTCTGTCGATTTCTTCAGTATAGTTTGTTGAGAAAAACAAGTCAATTTGCTGTTTTATGTAGGTGATAAATTCTGGGTCTTGAAGCAAAGTAGCGTTAAGTCTCCAAGATCTAGTATTATTGGAAAAGTCCGAAATCTTAACAGATAACTTCAAAGGTGCAAGATCCGAAATAGTGATAGAATCATATTTACAATCAATAACATCTGTTAATAACCGATGATCAATAAGAAAATAGTCAATTCTAGAATAGCTATGATATACATGTGAAAAAAATGAAAATTCTTTATCTTTAAGGTTCAAAAACCGCCATATTTCAGTGATTCCCGAATCAACCATAAAAGAATTAATAAGTAAGGCTGATCTATTCGGAAGAATTCGGATAGGTTTAGATCTATCCATCGAAGGATTCAAACAACAATTAAAATCTCCACCCATTATCAACATATATTCATTTAGAATAGGAAGGGAAGTAAATAAATGTTTAAAAAATTCAGGGCAGTCAAAGTTTGGAGCATAAATATTAACTAGAACCACTTTTCGACTAAAAAGTGAACCAGTTATCAACAAAAATCTGCCCTGTGGATCAGAAATAATTTCATGATGTGTAAACGAAATTGAGGGGTCTATAAAAATAGACACACCCCTAATTTTGGCGGTACAATTCGAGTGAAATTGTTGACCCTTCCAGAACCTAAAAAAAACGCTGATTATCCTCCCTCCTAATATGGGTCTCCTGTGCAAAAATAATATTAGCGTTCAATCTATGGAATACTTTAAATATTTTTTTACGTTTAATCGGATGATTTAAACCATTAGTATTCCAAGAAATAAAGTTAATAGATTTATCCATCATGCCAATATTAATTGTGTGTATCATAAAAGGTTAAAAAGACACATAACCCATAATTCAGGAAGAAGGAAAATTGATTCAGGAGCAACCGGAGATCCTGACACCTCAACAATATTAATAATTTAAAGTCGGCCCATAGACTAAAAGCAAAAAAATAAAAATCAAAAGCGTGAAAAAAGATCCCTCCCCCCTCCCCACACCCTTTGAAAGAAAGCCAAGCGGCAGGTGCATAATCTAATACTAACATTACCCCCATTTCAAGACGGCAGCTCCATAAAAAGATTTTAAAAAAACTATGTAACACCCAGATTTAAATATAGGGTTGCAAAAAAATATATATATATCAGTCTGAATGAAAAAACTAATATAATAAAACAAACAATCATTAATAAAAAAAGTATAAACATTAAAATTTAAAAGTGTAATATACCTTTAAAAAAATTCCATATTCAAATACAAGAAAGATGACGTTTCATAAGCAAAGGCTTATGGGAAGAAGAAACGACATTTTGAAAAGCCATATTACTAAATACAAATGTAAGTTCAGCAACCTATTAAAAGAAATTTAATAAAAAAAGTTATCAAAATAGGATTAAAAAAGGGATTTAATAGACACTACAATATATAAAAAAAAAGACCAAAAAATCCAAAACATTCGTCCCATTTCTAAGTACAGGCAAACAAATAAATGCTTACAGAAAACAAAGTCTTATTGGGAAAAAGAAACGACATCTTGAAAAAAAAAGTAAATCATTATTACAAAATATAAACGTTTATATCCGAAACAGAAAAAAGAATAAAAAAAAGATATTATAAAAATTAAAAAGAGCATCTATAAACAATGATGAACGCATTCGGGTTTTGTCATCAGCAAATTTACTAACCCATCCCTCTACTTCTTCATCCAGGTCATTTTTTAAAATCCATGAAGAGTGAGAGTCCCAGAACAGATCCCTGAGGCACTCCACTGGTGACCAAACTCCATGCAGAATATGACCCATATACAATCACTCTTTGCCTTCTGTGGGCAAGCCAGTTCTAGATCCACAAACCAATGACCCCTTCGATTCCATGCCTCCTTACTTTCTCAATAAGCTTTGCATGGGGTACCTTATCAAATGCCTTGCTGAAATCCATATACACTACATCTACTGCTCTTCCTTCATCAATGTGTTTAGTCACATCCTCAAAAAATTCAGTCAGGCTCGTAAGGCACGATCTGCCCTAGACAAAGCCATGCTGACTATTCCTAATCATATTATACTTCTCCAAATGTTCATAAATCCTGCCTCTCAGGATCTTCTCCATCAACTTACCAACCACTGAAGTAAGTTTCACTGGTCTATAATTTCCTGGGCTATCTCTATTCCCTTTCTTGAGTAATGGAACAATTTCCGCAACCCTCCAATCCTCCGGAGCCTCTCCTACCCCATTCATGATGAAAAGATCAGCAATCTCCTCCCTTGCCTCCCACAGTAGCCTGGGATACATCTCATCCGGTCCCGGTGACTTATCCAACTTGATGCTTTCCAAAACCTCCAGCACATCCTCCTTCTTAATGTCTATATGCTCAAGCTTTTCAGTCCACTGTAAGTCATCCCTACAATCACTAAGATCCTTTTCTGTAGTGAATACTGAAGCAAAGTACTGATTAAGTATCTCTGCTATCTCCTCCAGTTCCATACACACTTTTCCACTGTCACACTTGATTGATCCTATTCTCTCACGTCTTATCCTCTTACTCTTCACGTACTTGTAGAATGCCTTGGGGTTTTTCCTTAATCCTGCCCGCCAAGGCCTTCTCATGGCCCCTTTTGGCCCTCCTAATTTCTTTTGTAAACTCCTTCCTGCTAGCCTTATAATCTTCTAGATCTCTATCATTACCTAGTTTTTTATACCTTTCGTAAGCTCTTCTTTTCTTCTTGACTAGATTTTCAACAGCCTTTGTACAACCATGGTTCCTGCACCCTACCATCCTTTCCCTGTCTCATTGGAGACAGCCTGATAGCTTCATATTTCCCTACTCCAATTAAACATTTTCCTAATTTGTCTGTTCCTATCCTTCTCCAATGCTGTGGTAAAGGAGATAGAATTATGATCACTATCTCCAAAATGCTCTCCCACTGAGAGACCTGACACCTGACCAGGTTCATTTCCCAATACCAGATCAAGTACAGTCTCTCCTCTTGTAGGCTTATCTACATATTGTGTCAAGAAACCTTCTTGAACACACCTAACAAACTCCATCCCATCTAAACCCCTCATTCTTTTTGGGACATTAAAATCTCCCGCCATGACAACCTTGTTATTATTACACCTTTCTAGAATCTGTTTCCCTATCTGCTCCTCGATGTCCCTGTTACTATTGGGTGGTCTATAAAAAACACCCAGTAGAGTCATTGACCCCTTCCTGTTCCTAACTTCCACCCACAGAGACTCCATAGACAATCCCTGTATGCCTTCCTCCTTTCCTGCAGCCGTGACACTATCTCTGATCAACAGTGCCATACCCCCACCTCCTTTGCCTCCCTCCCTGTCCTTTCTAAAATATCTAAAACCCGGCACTTGAAGTAACCATTCCTGCCACTGAGCCATCCAAGTCTCCATAATGGCCACCACATCATATCTCCAAGTACTGATCCACGATCGAGCTCATCCGCTTTGTTAATGATGCTTCTTGCATTAAAATAGACACATTTCAAACCATCGGTCTGAGCGCGTCCCATCTCCATCATCTCCTTATCCTCCCTCTAGCACTGTCTCCAAGCTTTCTCTATTTGTGAGCCAACAGCCCTTCCTCCATCTCTTCAGTTCGGTTCCCACCCCCCAGCAATTCTCATTTAAACTCTCTCCTATAGCCTTAGCAAAAGCAACCCGTCCTTTTGTACAGGTCACACCCGCCCCAAAAGAGGTCCCAATGATCCAGAAATCTGAATCCCTGCCCCCTGCTCCAATCCCTCAGCCACACATTCATCCTCCACCTCATTCTATTCCTATTCTCACTGTCACGTGACACAGGCAGTAATCCCGAGATTCCTACCTTTGAGGTCCTGCTTCTCAACTCCCTGTAGTCTATTTTCAGGACCTCCTCCCTTTTCCTACCTATGTCATTGGTATCAATATGTACCATGGCCTCTGGCTGTTCACCCTCCAGCTTCAGGATATCGTGGACGTGATCAGAAACATCCCGGACCCTGGTACCTGGGAGGCAAACTACCATCTGTGCTTCTTTCCTGCATCCACAGAATCACCAGTCTGACCCCCTGACTATCGAGTCCCCTATTACTGCTGCCCTCTTCCTTTCCCTACCCTTCTGTGTCACAGGGCCGGACTCTGTGCCGGAGGCACGGCCACTGTTGCTTCCCCCAGGTAGGCTGTTCCCCCCAACAGTACTCAAACAGGAGTACTTATTGTCAAGGGGTACAGCCACAGGGGTACTCTCTAGTATCTGACTCTTCCCCTTCCCTCTCCTGACTGTGACCCACCTGTCTGTCTCCCCAGACCCCACTGTGACTCCCTGCCTAAAGCTCCTGACTATTCCTTAGATAAATAGATTTTAGATAAATTTTAGATAAATAGTAATGAGGGCTGTGGTCTGTGTGCAAAGACTATGATGGGCTATGGTCCACGCGCAAGGGCTGTGGTCCATGTGAGGGTTATGAAGGGCTATTGTCGATCTGCAAGGACCATGCGTGACCATGGTCCATTTGAAAAGCTATGGTCCAAGTGCAAGGGCTACAGTCCACATGTGAGGGCTACGGTCCACGTTCGAGGGCAATGAAGGGCTACGGTCCATGTGTGAGAGCTATGGTCCATGCGCAAGGGCTGTGGTCCATGTGAGGGTTATGAAGGGCTATTGTCGATGTGCAAGGACCATGCATGACTATGGTCCACATTCGAGGGCTACGGTCCACATTCGAGGGCAATGAAGGGCTACGTGCAGCGGCTATGGGAATACCAGGTGCAGTTAATGATGGGAGTTGGTGGAGAGGTGTCAGCTGTTAGGGAAGGTGGGGTTTCCCTGTGTGTTTACGGTTACTGTCTCTCCCCAGCACTGAAGGGCGAGCAACTGCAGAGGGAGCTCTTGGCCATGCCGGAAGACCACTACGTCAGCCGCCTGCATCTGTGTGAGGAGCTGGGGGACCTCTGCTGCTCGGTGCGATGTTATCAGAAGGGTGTCGAGTATTACCAGCAGCAGGTAACTGGGACAATAGCTCCCCTCATTCTCACCTGGTCTCACCTATCACCTGTCAGTGTGTACCCCTTCCCCTCTCCCACCCACCTTGCCCCTCACCTGGTCTCACAAAACTCCTGTCAGTGTGTACCCCTTCCCCTCTCCCACCCACCTTGCCCCTCACCTGGTCTCACAAAACTCCTGCCAGTGTGAACTCCTTCCCCTCACCCAGTCCCTCACCTTATTCTGGCTTCCCACTATTCCTTCCCAGGAATGAAGGGCCTTGGTTTGAAATGCTGACTCCCCTCCATTGACGTTGCCTGACCGCTGACTTCCTCCAGTGCTACGGTGGTGTTGTGGTTAGCACGACACCATTACAGCTCGGGGTGTCAGAATCTGGAGTTGGATTCCAATGTCATTTGTACATGGAATGTCCGTGGAATGTGTGGCTTTCCCCTGGGAACTCCAGGTTTCACCCACAGTCCAAAGACGTGGTCATTGTAAATTGTCCTGTGATTAGGCTCTGCAGCTGCTGGGCTGCTCGAAGGCCAATTCTGTGCTGTAGCTCAATAAAATTATGTAAATAAATGGATGTTAGGAATGTTGCTTCAGAGTTCTGACTGAGAACCCTCCAGAACCTGGGTCTCTGTCCCTCCGTCTGCAGACGCGTCCTTCACTTCCTCACTGGAAGAGCACAATCTGATCGGATTGGAAATAGCATCTCCTCCTCACTGACTATCAACACTGGCGCCCCTCAGGGGTGTGTGCTTAACCCACTGCTCTACTCTCTCTATACCATCTATAAACCACACAACCATTGTTGGCAGAGTCTTACATGGTGACGAGAGGGCGTACAGGTGCGAGATGTACCACTTAGTTGAGAGGTGTCACAGCAACAGCCTGGCACTCAACATCAGTGAGACCTATGACTGCTGGAAGGGTAAGACGAGGGAACATGAACCAATTCTCATAGAGGGATCAGAAGTGGAGGGAGTGAGCAGTTTCAAGTTCCTGGGTGTCAAAATCTCTAAAGATCTCACCTGGTCCCAGTATATCGATGCAGCTACAAAGCAGACATGATGGTGGCTGTATTTCTTTAGGAGGTTGGAGAGATTTGGAATGTCACCAACGACATTTGCAAATTTCTGCAGATGTACCATGGAGAACATTTTAACTGTCTGCATCACCGTCTGGTGTGGGGGAACATCACCGTCTGGTGTGGGGAAACGTCACTGTCTGGTGTGGGGGAACATCACCGTCTGGATGCGGAAACGTCACCGTCTGGATGGGGAAACATCACCGTCTGGTGTGGGGGAACGTCACCGTCTGGTGTGGGGAAACGTCACTGTCTGGTGTGGGGGAACATCCGCGTCTGGATGCGGAAACGTCACCGTCTGGTGTGGAGAAACATCACCGTCTGGTGTGGGGAAACGTCACTGTCTGGTGTGGGGAAACATCACCGTCTGGTGTGGGGAAACGTCACCGTCTGGATGGGGAAACGTCACCGTCTGGTGTGGGGAACATCACCGTCTGGTGTGGGGAAACGTCACTGTCTGGTGTGGGGGAACATCACCGTCTGGATGGGGAAACGTCACCGTCTGGATGGGGAAACGTCACCGTCTGGTGTGGGGAAACATCACCGTCTGGTGTGGGGAAACGTCACCGTCTGGATGGGGAAACATCACCGTCTGGTGTGGGGAAACGTCACCGTCTGGATGGGGAACATCACAGTCTGGTGCGGAGAAACATCACCGTCTGGTGTGGGGAAACGTCACCGTCTGGATGGGGAAACGTCACCGTCTGCTATGGGGAAACGTCACCGTCTGCTATGGGGAAACGTCACCGTCTGGTGTGGGGAAACATCACCGTCTGGATGGGGAAACGTCACCGTCTGCTGTGGAGAAACATCACCGTCTGGATGGGGAACATCACCGTCTGGTGTGGAGAAACATCACCGTCTGGATGGGGAAACATCACCGTCTGGATGGGGAAACGTCACCGTCTGGTGTGGGGAAACATCACCGTCTGGATGGGGAAACGTCACCGTCTGGATGGGGAACATCACCGTCTGGTGTGGAGAAACATCACCGTCTGGTGTGGGGAAACATCACCGTCTGGATGGGGAAACGTCACCGTCTGGTGTGGGGAAACGTCACCGTCTGGTGTGGGGAAACGTCACCGTCTGGTGTGGGGAAACGTCACCGTCTGGATGGGGAACGTCACCGTCTGGATGGGGAAACGTCACCGTCTGGATGGGGAATGTCATCGTCTGGTGTGGAGAAACGTCACCGTCTGGTGTGGGGAAACGTCACCATCTGATGTGGGGAAACGTCACCGTCTGGTGTGGGGAAATGTCACCGTCTGGTGTGGGGAAATGTCACCGTCTGGTGTGGGGAAACGTCACCGTCTGGTGTGGAGAAACGTCACCGTCTGGTGTGGGAAAATGTCACCGTCTGGTGTGGGGAAACGTCACCGTCTGGTGTGGAGAAACATCACTGTCTGTATGGGGAAACGTCACCGTCTGGTGTGGAGAAACATCACCGTCTGGTGTGGGAAAACGTCACCGTCTGGTGTGGGAAAACGTCACCGTCTGGTGTGGGGAAAACGTCACTGTCTGGTGTGGAGAAACATCACTGTCTGGTGTGGGGGAACATCACCGTCTGGTGTGGGGAAACGTCACTGTCTGGTGTGGAGAAACATCACCGTCTGTATGGGGAAACGTCACCGTCTGGATGGGGAAACGTCACCGTCTGGTGTGGAGAAACGTCACCGTCTGGTGTGGGGAAATGTCACCGTCTGGTGTGGAGAAACGTCACCGTCTGGTGTGGGGAAACGTCACCGTCTGGTGTGGGGAAACGTCACCGTCTGGTGTGGGGAAACATCACCGTCTGGTGTGGGGAAACGTCACCGTCTGTATGGGGAAACATCACCGTCTGGAGTGGGGAAACATCACCGTCTGTATGGGGAAACGTCACCGTCTGGTGTGGGGAAACGTCACCGTCTGGTGTGGGGAAACATCACCGTCTGTATGGGGAAACGTCACCGTCTGGTGTGGGGAAACATCACCGTCTGTATGGGGAAACGTCACCGTCTGGATGGGGAAACGTCACCGTCTGGTGTGGAGAAACGTCACCGTCTGGTGTGGGGAAACGTCACCGTCTGGTGTGGAGAAACGTCACCGTCTGGTGTGGGGAAACGTCACCGTCTGGTGTGGGGAAACGTCACCGTCTGGTGTGGAGAAACGTCACCGTCTGGTGTGGAGAAACGTCACCGTCTGGTGTGGGGAAACGTCACCGTCTGGTGTGGGGAAACGTCACCGTCTGTATGGGGAAACATCACCGTCTGTATGGGGAAACGTCACCGTCTGGTGTGGGGAAACGTCACCGTCTGGTGTGGGGAAACGTCACCGTCTGTATGGGGAAACGTCACCGTCTGGTGTGGAGAAACGTCACCGTCTGGTGTGGGGAAACGTCACCGTCTGGTGTGGAGAAACATCACCGTCTGGTGTGGGAAAACGTCACCGTCTGGTGTGGGGAAACGTCACCGTCTGGTGTGGAGAAACGTCACCGTCTGGTGTGGGAAAACGTCACCGTCTGGTGTGGGGAAACGTCACCGTCTGGTGTGGAGAAACGTCACCGTCTGGTGTGGGGAAACATCACCGTCTGGTGTGGGGAAACGTCACCGTCTGTATGGGGAAATGTCACCGTCTGGAGTGGGGAAACATCACCGTCTGTATGGGGAAACGTCACCGTCTGGTGTGGCGAATCGTCACCGTCTGGTGTGGAGAAACATCACCGTCTGTATGGGGAAACGTCACCGTCTGGTGTGGGGAAACATCACCGTCTGTATGGGGAAACGTCACCATCTGGTGTGGAGAAACATCACCGTCTGTATGGGGAAACGTCACCGTCTGGTGTGGAGAAACATCACCGTCTGGTGTGGGGAAACGTCACCGTCTGGTGTGGGGAAGCCACTGCACAGGATTGAAATAACCTGCGGAAACTTGTGAACTTAGCTGCGTCTTGGACAGCAGCTTCTGTGGTACTCAGGACATCTTCCAAGGAGCAATGCCTCAAAAAGGCAGCGTCCATCGTTAAGGACCCCCATCACCTTGTTCTCATTGCTACTATCAGGAAGGAGGTACAGAAGCCTGAAGACACACAGTCACTAATTCAGGAACAGTTTCTTCCCCTCTGCCATCAGATATCTGAATGGACATTGAACCCATGAACACAACCTCAGTACTTTTTCTTTCTATTTTTGCACTACCTATTTAATAGATATATACTAACTATAATTCACATTTTCTCTGTTATGTATTGCATTGTACACAAGGACACAGAGCCCATGATGTGCCAATGCTATTAAACCTGATTCTGATCCTGAGTAAAATTTCCAGCGTCTGCAGATTCTCTTGTATTTAACATTTGAACATTAGGTATAGGGAAGGTTTACATGTATAGAACAGAGAGCACAGACCAGTCCAGCACAGGAACAGGCCCTTCAGCCCACAATGTTGTGCCAACCAATTCAATTAGTAATCAATTGACTGACTAAACAAATCTCTTCCATATGCCACTTTCCTCACCATCATGTGCCTAGCTAAACATCTCTTAAGAGTCCCGAATGTACTAGGCTCTACCACCACATTCCAGGCACCCACCTTGACTGCATAGTTCGGGGTTGACGTTGGATGTTGGGTCCTAGCTGTCTGGATACACAAGCCAGAGCAGCACGATACGGAGAGCGAGATGTTGCCCGTGTAGCAGGCTCCCCCTCTCCACGCAGCTGATGAACGGCAGAGACCGATACGGTTCGGTACCAGTGGCGTCGCAGGAGTTGCCAGTCAGCGTTGAACTCAACGTAGGACTGCCAGCTCCGGGTCTTTCCTCAGGTTTTCTCCTGAAACCTTCCCCATGAGTGGGTATATCCACAAGGCAACAGAGTTTTCCTTCTCCCAGCTGAGCTGCCGACCACGGCTGACGAACCCCATCTGCCCAGAGTGACTGGTTTTAAGGTGCCAGTAACCCACCTTTGCCCCTTCCCCTGTCAGTAGAAATGTTCTGCCAGGCTTAGTTTAGACCCTCCACCATAGGAAACGTCTTCCCCACATCCACGCTATCGAGGCCTTTCACCATTCGATGGGTTTCAATTAAGTCTTTAGAGCTGAATCCTGGTGCAATTTGTATGTTTTCTCTGTGCTATTCAAATCCAGTTTTTGGTCCACTGGTCATTCTCCCATCTTGTCTTTGTAACCCTGAACCCCAAATCACATTAACAATGAAGAACCCATCAACTTCCTCTTTAAGTATACCCAATGACTTGGCTTCCACAGATTCACCACCCTCTGCTAAAGAAACTCCTCCTCATCTCTGTTCTAAAGGGATTACCTTCTGTGCCTTCTGGTCCTAGACACTCCCACGATGGGAATCATCCTCTCCACATCCACTCTATCCAGGACTTTCAATATTCAGCAAGTTTTAATGAAATCACCCCTCATTCTTAAAAACTCCAATGAATACAGCCTCAGAACCATAAAACACTCCTCATACGTTAACCCTTTCATTCCCAGAATCATTCTCATGAACCTCCTCTGGACCCTACCCGATGCGAACACATAAGGGGTCCAATATGAGTGGAGGGGTAAGTAGTTTTGAGGAAGAAGAGAGGCTGCAGAAGGACTTAGACAGATGAGGAGACTGGGCAAGGAATATAGTGTTGGGAAGTGTATGGCCATGCACTATAGCAGAAATAACAGCATAGGCTATTCTCTAAATGGAGCGAAAATACAGAGTCCTTGTGTGGGATTCCCCAAAACTTAATTTGCAGGTTGAGTCTGTGGTGAGGAAGACAAATGTGATGTTAGCATTTATTTCAAGAGGACTGGAATATAAAAGCAAGGATGTAATTTTGAGGCTTTATAAGGCACCATTGATGCCTCAGAAGAGTATTTCGGGCCCCTTACCTATGAAAGGATGCACTGACATTGGAGAGGGTTCAATGGAGGTTTACGAAAATGATTCTGGGAATGAAAAGCTTGTCACGTCTAGAGTGTTTGGTGACTCTGGGCCTCTGTTCACTGGAATTCAGAAGAATAAGTGAAGACTTAATTGAAACCCGTCGAATGGTGAAAGGCCTTGATAGCATGGATGTGGAGAAGGTGTTTCCTATGGGGGAGAGTCTAGGGCCAGAGGACACAGCCTCAGAACAGAAGGGGATTCTTTTAGAACGGAGATGAGGGTAATGTCTTTAGCCAGAGAGTGGTGAATCCATGGAATTCTTTGCCACAGGCAGCTGTGTATTTATGAATATTTAAGGCAGAGGTTGATAGATTCTTGATTGGTCAGGGCATGAAGGGATACAGGAAGAAGGCAGGAGACTGGGGCTAAGGGGTAAATAGATCAGCCATGATGAAATGGCAGAGCAGAGTTGATGGGCCAAATGGCCTAATTCTACTCCTGTATTTTATGGTCTTAAAACTGCTCACAATCTCAAAATGTGGCCTGACCAACACCTTCAACAATACATCTTTGCTTTTATATTCTAGTTCTCTGGAAATGAAAGTCAACCTTGCCACTGACGCAACCTGCAATTTAACCTTTAGGGAGACCAAAGTCCCTTTGCAAGGTGATTTCATAATTCACTCCTCATTTAGAAAATAGAGAAGAGAGTTACGTATCAGAGTCAGGTTTAATATCACCAGTATATGCCGTGAAGTTCGTTGTGATGTGGCAACAGCATGTTGGGTTTTAACGATCGTTCAGAAATCTGGTGGTGGAGGGGTGGGAGCTGTTCCTGAGTCATTGAGCACGTGTCTCCAGGCTCCTGCACCTCCTCACTGACGGTAGCAACGGGAAGAGATGGGGATCCGCCATGATGGACACTGCCTTTTTGAAGTAAATTTGATGCTACCTGTCCGTGGTTCGAAGGAGCAGTGTGCTGGGGACCCTGCCTCGCTCTGCACTGACCAGTTCTGTTCCTCCCCAGCTGGCCTGTGCACAGAAGCTGTGCTATCCCAACAAGAAGATGGCGATGATTCACTGGTCCCTGGCCCGTACATACGATAATCTGAAGGATTACAGACAGGCCCTCAGCCATTATCAGAGGGAGCTGGATCTTCAGAAGGGCCACGATAAGGAGGTGAGGGAGCATTCCATCGAGGGAGGGGAGGTACTGAGGGAGGGTCACACTGTGAGAGGGGCGGGGGGTGATACTGAGGGAGGGTCACACTGTGGGAGGGGTGGTACTGAGGGAGGGTCACACTGTGAGAGGGGCAGGGGGTGGTACTGAGGGAGGGTCACACTGTGGGGGGGGCGGGGGTGGTACTGAGGGAGGGTCACACTGTGAGAGGGGCGGGGGGTGGTACTGAGGGAGGGTCACACTGTGGGGGGGGGCGGGGGGTGGTACTGAGGGAGGGTCACACTGTGGGAGGGGTGGTACTGAGGGAGGGGTGGTACTGAGGGAGGGTCACACTGTGGGAGGGGAGGTACTGAGGGAGGGTCACACTGTGGGATGGGCAGTACTGAGGGAGGGTCACACTGTGGGAGGGGTGGTACTGAGGGAGGGTCACACTGTGGGAGGGGAGGTACTGAGGGAGGGTCATACTGTGGGAGGGGTGGTACTGAGGGAGGGTCACACTGTGGGAAGGGTGGTACTGAGGGAGGGTCACACTGGGAGGGGTGGTACTGAGGGAGGGTCAGTACTGGGGGAGGGGTGGTACTGAGGGAGGGTCACACTGTGAGAGGGGCAGTACTGAGGGATTGTCACTGTGGGGGGGGGCGGTACTGAGGGATTGTCACACTGTGGGAGGAGCAGTACTGAGGGAGGGTCACACCATGGGGGCAGTACTGAGGGAGGGTCACACTGTGGGAGGGGTGGTACTGAGGGAGGGTCACACTGCGGGAGGGGCGGTACTGGGGGAGGGTCACACCATGGGGGCAGTACTGAGGGTGGGTCACACTGGGAGGGGCGGTACTGAGGGAGGGTCACAATGTGGGAGGGGTGGTACTGAGGGTGGGTCACACTGTGGGAGGGGTGGTACTGAGGGGGGTCACACTGTGGGAAGGGTGGTACTGAGGGAGGGTCACACTGGGAGGGGCGGTACTGAGGGAGGGTCACGCTGTGGGAGGGGTGGTACTGAGGGAGGGTCACACTGTGAGAGGGGCGGTACTGAGGGAGGGTCACACTGTGGGAGGGTCACACTGTGGGAAGGGTGGTACTGAGGGAGGGTCACACTGGGAGGGGCGGTACTGAGGGAGGGTCACGCTGTGGGAAGGGTGGTACTGAGGGAGGGTCACACTGTGGGAGGGTCACACTGTGGGAAGGGTGGTACTGAGGGAGGGTCACACTGGGAGGGGCGGTACTGAGGGAGGGTCACGCTTTGGGAGGGGTGGTACTGAGGGAGGGTCACGCTGTGGGAGGGGTGGTACTGAGGGAGGGTCACACTGTGGGAGGGTCACACTGTGGGAAGGGTGGTACTGAGGGAGGGTCACACTGTGGGAGGGGTGGTACTGAGGGAGGGTCACACTGTGGAAGGGGCGGTACTGAGGGAGGGTCACACTGTGGAAGGGGTGGTAATGAGGGAGGGTCACACTGTGGGAGGGGTGGTACTGAGGGAGGGTCACACTGTAGGAGGGGAGGTACTGAGGGAGGGTCATACTGTGGGAGGGGTGGTGATAGAGTACCATTCCTTGTTGTGGTGACAGCACTGCCCCTCCTGATCCGGTGAAGGAGGTAACATGCGAGCAGTTCCCGTGCTGTCCAGTGTTGTCACTAGTCCAGCAGTGGGGAGTTCACAATCCCTCTCTCAGCAGGAGTGCAAGACGTGGCTGCATATTGCTGGAGTCCAGCAGAATATGGAGACAGGCCAGACGGAAGTGGAGGACAGCCTGCGGGCAGCCATGCACCACGCACAGAAATCCGGGGATTCCAGGCTGCAGGTATGGAACCCACCAGGGTCCGGGGTTGGGTGATGGGCATTGTCAGAGCTGGCAGCCCTGGCTGGCTCACGAGCAACAGCTGGTGCCAGGGTCCGGGGTTGGGTGATGGGCATTGTCAGAGCTGGCAGCCCTGGCTGGCTCACGAGTAACAGCTGGTTCCAAGGCTGTAGGCAGTTCCCCCCCCCCCCCCATTTACTCTAGGCATACTTAGCACACACTGATAGCCACCAAGCCCAGGATACCCTCCCACCTCACGGAGGATCCAGTCGTGGCACTGTGGGTGTAGAGGAGGAGGAGGTTTGAGGGGGGAAAGAGGAGGAGGGAGCTCAGACCTGAATGAAATGTGTATGCAGTCAACCACACTCTGCACCCAAAACCCATCCACTGCCCTGTCTCTGGAGTCCAGCCCTCTTCACAGCCTCCCGTCGGGCAGAGATACAAACCCTGAAGTCACCAGGCTCAAGGACAGAGTCTATCCCATTGTTATCGGACTCCCGGCCTCCCTCAGTCTGTCTGACGCTGCACTGCACTCTCTCTGTAACTGCAACACTGGGCTGCTGTTGCTTCCCTTGTACTTCCTCAATACACTGAGTAATAATCCGATCTGGGTCAACCGTTTTCATCCTCTTACACCCCTACTGGGGCATAGGCTGACAAGAGAAGCTCTCCGCAGTTCTCTGTCCTGGGCCAGGCTTCCCCTCCCAGGGATGAGGACTTTGCAGCTCACCGGAGTCCTCTATCCTGGGCCAGGCTTTCACATTTTCTCCAGGTGTAGCCCATTTTGCTTATTCCCCTCCCAGGGATGAGGACTTTGCAGCTTCCGGTGTTTCTGTAGCTCTGGGATTTTACAGGGTGGGGTTGCCGGCCCCGTGTCCAGCCCTCTTTTCACCCCGGTGATGCCACGTTAAAGTTCACTGTAGCAATGACCAGGCTGTGGTTCATTTTGCACTCTCCGGCCTGGGCCCTAACGCATCGATTCACCCCGTACACGCCGTGCTGCAACTGTTCCGTACCCTCCAGACGTTGGTTCTGGTTACAGGCCGTCCTCCGAAAGTGAGGTTCCAGTCTACCTACTGCCGTGATCCTTTCAGATCTTTGCAGTAGTTGTCTTTGTTTAGTCCTGACACTGTACGTTCTTGCCGTGACCGTCTGGGTTCCCTCCCGCGCTCCACGGGTTTGGGTTAGTGAGTTGGCTCCAGAACTGTGGTCCCACTTGTCCAGGCGCTGTCGGCCATTGATCGAACTCATGTCCGTGTGGCAAACGGAACTCATTTCATCTTTACTTGTCCAAATATAAATTCTATTCCTACCTCACAGACATCTTCCCCAAACATAGAGAGGTTCTGGAAGGAAGTGATATATTGAGCCCTCCTTCCATCCTCTCAAAGTGCAAAGTAAATTTATTATCGACGAAGGGAAGATATTCCGGGCGCTCACAGGAAGATTAAAAAATACAATCATCGAGTTTATGAAAACCGTTCAGAACAAAGGTGAAATGTGCAAAAGAGGACAAATGGTGCCAAAAACAAATGAAAATATAGAAATAACACAGAGAACATGAGTCTGTCGGGGAAGGAATCGGTTCGGTGTTGTGCTGAGAGAAGATGAATTGACTTTATTACCTACGTCCTTTACATAAAGTAAAAATCTTCATTTACCTTTCTGTCTAAATGTGCAACGTGCAATCATAGTGATTTATAATAAATAGTATGTACAACACAACAGTCAAAATAACATAGGAATACAATTGTATCAGCGTGAATTAATCAGTCTGATGGCCTGGTGGAAGAAGCTGTCCCGGGGCCTGCTGGTCCTGGCTTTTATGCTGTGGTACCGTGTCCCAGATGGTAGCAGCTGGAACAGTTTGTGGTTGGGGTGACTCAGGTCCCCAATGATCCTTCAGGCCCTTTTTACACACCTGTCTCTGTAAACGTCCTGAATAGCGGGAGGTTCACCTCCTCTGCAGGGACCTGTGATTGAGGGAGGTACAGTTCCTGTCAGGATGCTCTCAATTGTGTCCCTGTAGAAAGTTATCCAGGTTGGTGCAGAAGCATGATAGTTGAATTCAACATTCTAAGTACATTTATTTTCAAAGTCTGTATAATTTATACAACCTTGAGTTTCCTCTGCCAAAAAGCAAGAAGTACGAAAGAGACCGATTTTTTTTTACAAAAGGACCAACACCCAATGTGGAGAGGGAGAGGGGAGAGAGGGAAAGGAGAAAAACACAAATTGTGCAGACCGTAAGAGCAAGCAACAGCATTCAGATGCACATAGGCCCAGAGCCCAGAGCAGGGCCACAGCCTCAGTTCGTCACACGGTGGGGCTAATTGCCTTCAAGCTCGTGGACGTGAAGCGCATAGCAGATGGAGCAGCGTCACAGGTTCAGTGCCGCGAAGAAGGGAGTAAACATCACGGAAGGACGAGTGGAATGGGCCTAATCCTTGCCTCCAGTCCTGACACGCTGCCTGATTGGTCTACCTGGGGCAGCCTTTAACTTGTCCAAACACAGGGTTGTGTCCCACTCTAGGACTCAAGCCCTGCCGGAGCGATACGCTCTGGGCCTGCCACAGCCCTGCTCGACCTTTGCAGATTGGCTCGGCACCCACACTGATCCAGCCTCGCTCCCAGATTAGGTGGACGGGCCCTGAGATTCCTCCTCACTAACTCCTCTCCGATGCGCCCGCTCGACCTCCATCTCTGACTCCCTGTCTCGTTCCGACATTGCATCACACCCTCGAGTCAGCTTGTGAGTTTGAGTTATTAATGAAGTACTTGGTGGTTGGGACCTGCGCCTCCTTCCTGTGGAGACCTGGTACCTGATGGTAGGAGCACGGTCTTTAAGGCCAGGTGCACCTTTTGTGACAGTACCCCCTGGAGATGTGGGAAGACTGTACCTCCGCCCAATGCAGAGCTGAGTTGAGTGAAGTTATCCTGGCGGGTACTAACTCTTCCTGAAGCTGGTGGTGTCTGCTAGTCTTTCTTCACTGAGACTTCTGCTTCTCCCACCCCTCCAATCCCTCAGCACAAGGTGCAGAAGGCCATTGGGAAGATGCAGCGACAATCCGATCCTCCCTGGGAACCAGAGTCGGGAGACAGCTCCACTGGGACGGAGACTGACGAGAGCACAGACCTGGAGGACGAGGAGCTCCCAGAACAGCCTCCCACCCACACTCAAACAGGTACGCCTGGGCTGTGCCCCCAACGGCTGTCACTGGAACAGAGGAATTGGGATTGTGCGGGAGACTGAGGGGTAAGGAATTGGGTGAGGGCTCCAGAGGGTGGGGGGGGAGTCAGGTGGGAAGAGGAGATAAAGGGGAGAGCAGGAAATGGGGTGAGAGGCAGTGGAGGAGGATAGAGAGTGAGGGAATAATGAGAGGGAAATGAGAGTGGAAGGACAGGGTATAGAAGGTTGAGGGAGGGATGAGGTGGGGATGTTGGAAAGAGGGGGTTGATAAGGCAATGGGGAAATCCAGGGAGGAGGAGGATACGGAACACAGAGCTATAAGCACAAGAACGGGACCTTCTGCCAAACCAACTAAATTAGTAATCGAATGGCCGGCTAAAATTATCTCTTCTGTCCACATAATATCTATTTCCTCCCATTTTCCTCACACTCATGAGCCTATCTGAGAAGTCCCTGATGTATCTGCCACTCCCGCGGCCTCAGGCTCTGTATTCTAGACATCCAGCACTCTCTGTATCAAAACCTTTAATAATGTCCTCTCCCACCTTTACTGTGTGCTCTCTGGTGTTAGACATTTCAACCCTGTGAGATGTTCTGTTTGTTTACTCTGTGCCTCTCATTATCTTCGAAACTGCTGATGGAGAACTCAGCCTATTGACTCATGGTGTGGTCATAGAGAGAACAGAACAGAACCAGACTTTGTCCCACCCAAGCCATTCAAACTGTCTGAACTGCAAACACACTCCACCATACACCTCCCATCCACAAACCTATCAAACTTCTCTTAAATCAAACTCGCATCCAATTCCAGTAAACACCGCTTCCCCTCCTCCAGTCTCCTGTCTCCCCTCTCACCCTCCACTTGCCCACTTCCCCTCCCACCTCCACATCCACTCTCACCCCTCCTGTCTCACCCTCACCTCTCCCCACTCCCCCACCCCTCTCTCCCCTCCCCTCTATGCCTCCCCTCTTGCCCCACCCCTATCTCCCCATCCCTCTCCCACTCCCCCTCTCTCCCTTCCCCTCTCTTCTCTCCTCTCTCTCTTCCTCTCCCCTGTGAGTCCTGTTCCCCAGCTCCTTCCCACTCAGAAAGCCCATTACCCATATAGTGAAGTGTGAGGGGGTTTGGTGACGTGTAGTGAAGTGTGAGGGGGTTTGGTGACGTGTAGTGAAGTGTGAGGGGGTTTGGTGGTGTGAATGGGTTCGGTGACGTGTAGTGAAGTGTGAGGGGGTTTGGTGACGTGTAGTGAAGTGTGAGGGGGTTTGGTGAAGTGTGAGGGGGTTTGGTGACGTGTAGTGAAGTGTGAGGGGGTTTGGTGACGTGTAGTGAAGTGTGAGGGGGTTTGGTGAAGTGTGAGTGGGTTTGGTGACGTGTAGTGAAGTGTGAGGGGGTTTGGTGACGTGTAGTGAAGTGTGAGGGGGTTTGGTGACGTGTAGTGAAGTGTGAGGGGGTTTGGTGACGTGTAGTGAAGTGTGAGGGGGTTTGGTGACGTGTAGTGAAGTGTGAGGGGGTTTGGTGACGTGTAGTGAAGTGTGAGGGGGTTTGGTGACGTGTAGTGAAGTGTGAGGGGGTTTGGTGAAGTGTGAGGGGGTTTGGTGACGTGTAGTGAAGTTTGAGGGGGTTTGGTGAAGTGTGAGTGGGTTTGGTGACGTGTAGTGAAGTGTGAGGGGGTTTGGTGACGTGTAGTGAAGTGTGAGGGGGTATGGTGAAGTGTGAGTGGGTTTGGTGAAGTGTGAGGGGGTTTGGTGAGGTGTGAGTGGGTTTGGTGACGTGTAGTGAAGTGTGAGGGGGTTTGGTGAAGTGTGAGGGGGTTTGGTGAGGTGTGAGTGGGTTTGGTGACGTGTAGTGAAGTGTGAGGGGGTTTGGTGAAGTGTGAGGGGGTTTGGTGACGTGTAGTGAAGTGTGAGGGGGTTTGGTGAAGTGTGAGGGGGTTTGGTGATGTGTAGTGAAGTGTGAGGGGGTTTGGTGAAGTGTGAGGGGGTTTGGTGACGTGTAGTGAAGTGTGAGGGGGTTTGGTGAAGTGTGAGGGGGTTTGGTAACATTTAGTGAAGTGTGTGTGGGTTTGGTGATGTGAAGTGTGAGGGGGTTTGGTGACGTGTAGTGAAGTGTGAGGGGGTTTGGTGAAGTGTGTGTGGGTTTGGTGATGTGTAGTGAAGTGTGAGGGGGTTTGGTGAAGTGTGTGTGGGTTTGGTGACGTGTAGTGAAGTGTGAGGGGGTTTGGTGACGTGTAGTGAAGTGTGAGGGGGTTTGGTGAAGTGTGAGTGGGTTTGGTGATGTGTAGTGAAGTGTGAGGGGGTTTGGTGAAGTGTGAGGGGGTTTGGTGACGTGTAGTGAAGTGTGAGGGGGTTTGGTGAAGTGTGAGTGGGTTTGGTGACGTGTAGTGAAGTGTGTGTGGGTTTGGTGACGTGTAGTGAAGTGTGAGGGGGTTTGGTGACGTGTAGTGAAGTGTGAGGGGGTTTGGTGAAGTGTGTGTGGGTTTGGTGAAGTGTAGTGAAGTGTGAGGGGGTTTGGTGAAGTGTAGTGAAGTGTGAGGGGGTTTGTTGAAGTGTGAGGGGGTTTGGTGACGTGTAGTGAAGTGTGTGTGGGTTTGGTGAAGTGTAGTGAAGTGTGAGGGGGTTTGGTGAAGTGTGACTGGGTTTGGTGACGTGTTGTGTAGTGTGAAGGGATTTGGTGACATGTAGTAAAGTGTGAGGGGGTTTGGTGACGTGTGAGGGGGTTTGGTGACGTGTGAGGGGGTTTGGTAAAGTGTGTGTGGGTTTGGTGATGAGTATTGAAGTGTGAGGGGGTTTGGTGACGTGTGAGGGGGTTTGGTAAAGTGTGTGTGGGTTTGGTGACGAGTATTGAAGTGTGAGGGGGTTTGGTGACGTGTAGTGAAGTGTGAGGGGGTTTGGTGTAGAGTGACGGAGTTTGGTGACGTGTAGTGAAGTGTGAGGGGGTTTGGTGACGTGTAGTGAAGTGTGAGGGGGTTTGGTGATGTGTGAGTGAGTTTGGTGACGTGTAGTGAAGTGTGAGGGGGTTTGGTGACGTGTGAGTGAGTTTGGTGACGTGTAGTGAAGTGTGAGGGGGTTTGGTGAAGTGTGTGTGGGTTTGGTGATGTGTAGTGAAGTGTGAGGGGGTTTGGTGAAGTGTGAAGGGATTTGGTGACATGTAGTGAAGTGTGAGGGGGTTTGGTGACGTGTGAGGGGGTTTGGTAAAGTGTGTGTGGGTTTGGTGACGAGTATTGAAGTGTGAGGGGGTTTGGTGAAGTGTGAGGGGGTTTGGTGATGTGTAGTGAAGTGTGAGGGGGTTTGGTGAAGTGTGAGGGGGTTTAGTGACGTGTAGTGAAGTGTGAGGGGGTTTGGTGAAGTGTAGTGAAGTGTGAGGGGGTTTGGTGATGTGTGGTGAAGTGTGAGGGTTTGGTGACGTGTACTGAAGTGTGAGGGGGTTTAGTGACGTGTAGTGAAGTGTGAGGGGGTTTGGTGACGTGTAGTGAAGTGTGAGGGGGTTTAGTGACGTGTAGTGAAATGTGAGGGGGTTTGGTGAAGTGTGAGTGGGTTTGGTGACGTGTAGTGAAGTGTGAGGGGGTTTGGTGACGTGTAGTGAAGTGTGAGGGGGTTTGGTGAGGTGTGAGTGGGTTTGGTGACGTGTAGTGAAGTGTGAGGGGGTTTGGTGAAGTGTGAGGGGGTTTGGTGAAGTGTAGTGAAGTGTGAGGGGGTTTGGTGAAGTGTGAGGGGGTTTGGTGACGTGTAGTGAAGTGTGAGGGGGTTTGGTGAAGTGTGAGTGGGTTTGGTGACGTGTAGTGAAGTGTGAGGGGGTTTGGTGACGTGTAGTGAAGTGTGAGGGGGTTTGGTGAAGTGTGAGTGGGTTTGGTGAAGTGTGAGGGGGTTTGGTGAGGTGTGAGTGGGTTTGGTGACGTGTAGTGAAGTGTGAGGGGGTTTGGTGACGTGTAGTGAAGTGTGAGGGGGTTTGGTGAAGTGTGAGTGGGTTTGGTGAAGTGTGAGGGGGTTTGGTGAGGTGTGAGGGGGTTTGGTGACGTGTAGTGAAGTGTGTGTGGGTTTGGTGACGTGTAGTGAAGTGTGAGGGGGTTTGGTGAAGTGTGAGGGGGATTGGTGAAGTGTAGTGAAGTGTGAGGGGTTTTGGTGACGTGTAGTGAAGTGTGAGGGGGTTTGGTGACGTGTAGTGAAGTGTGAGGGGGTTTGGTGAAGTGTGAGGGGGTTTGGTGACGTGTAGTGAAGTGTGAGGGGGTTTGGTGAAGTGTGAGCGGGTTTGGTGACGTGTAGTAAAGTGTGAGGGGGTTTGGTGACATGTAGTGAAGTGTGAGGGGGGTTGGTGAAGTGTGAGTGGGTTTGGTGAAGTGTGAGGGGGTTTGGTGAGGTGTGAGTGGGTTTGGTGACGTGTAGTGAAGTGTGAGGGGGTTTGGTGACGTGTAGTGAAGTGTGAGGGGGTTTGGTGAAGTGTGAGTGGGTTTGGTGAAGTGTGAGGGGGTTTGGTGAGGTGTGAGTGGGTTTGGTGACGTGAAGTGTGAGGGGGTTTGGTGAAGTGTGAGGGGGTTTGGTGACGTGTAGTGAAGTGTGAGGGGGTTTGGTGAAGTGTGAGGGGGTTTGGTGATGTGTAGTGAAGTGTGAGGGGGTTTGGTGAAGTGTGAGGGGGTTTGGTGACGTGTAGTGAAGTGTGAGGGGGTTTGGTAACATTTAGTGAAGTGTGTGTGGGTTTCGTGATGTGAAGTGTGAGGGGGTTTGGTGACGTGTAGTGAAGTGTGAGGGAGTTTGGTGAAGTGTGTGTGGGTTTGGTGATGTGTAGTGAAGTGTGAGGGGGTTTGGTGAAGTGTGTGTGGGTTCGGTGACGTGTAGTGAAGTGTGACGGAGTTTGGTGACGTGTAGTGAAGTGTGAGGGGGTTTGGTGAAGTGTAGTGAAGTGTGAGGGGGTTTGGTGAGGTGTGAGTGGGTTTGGTGATGTGTAGTGAAGTGTGAGGGGGTTTGGTGACGTGTAGTGAAGTGTGACGGAGTTTGGTGACGTGCAGTGAAGTGTGAGTGGGTTTGGTGACGTGTAGTGAAGTGTGACGGAGTTTGGTGACGTGTAGTGAAGTGTGAGGGGGTTTGGTGAAGTGTAGTGAAGTGTGAGGGGGTTTGGTGAGGTGTGAGTGGGTTTGGTGATGTGTAGTGAAGTGTGAGGGGGTTTGGTGATGTGTGAGGGGGTTTGGTAAGGTGTGTGTGGGTTTGGTGACGAGTATTGAAGTGTGAGGGGGTTTGGTGTAGAGTGACGGAGTTTGGTGACGTGTAGTGAAGTGTGAGGGGGTTTGGTGACGTGTGAGTGAGTTTGGTGACGTGTAGTGAAGTGTGAGGGGGTTTGGTGACGTGTGAGTGAGTTTGGTGACGTGTAGTGAAGTGTGAGGGGGTTTGGTGAAGTGTGTGTGGGTTTGGTGATGTGTAGTGAAGTGTGAGGGGGTTTGGTGAAGTGTGAAGGGATTTGGTGACATGTAGTGAAGTGTGAGGGGGTTTGGTGACGTGTGAGGGGGTTTGGTAAAGTGTGTGTGGGTTTGGTGACGAGTATTGAAGTGTGAGGGGGTTTGGTGAAGTGTGAGGGGGTTTGGTGACGTGTGAGTGGGTTTGTTGATGTGTAGTGAAGTGTGAGGGGGTTTGGTGAAGTGTGAGTGGGTTTGGTGATGTGTAGTGAAGTGTGAGGGGGTTTGGTGAAGTGTGAGTGGGTTTGGTGATGTGTAGTGAAGTGTGAGGGGGTTTGGTGATGTGTAGTGAAGTGTGAGGGGGTTTGGTGAAGTGTGAGGGGGTTTAGTGACGTGTAGTGAAGTGTGAGGGGGTTTAGTGAAGTGTAGTGAAGTGTGAGGGGGTTTGGTGACGTGTGAGGGGGTTTAGTGACGTGTAGTGAAGTGTGTGGGGGTTTGGTGAAGTGTGAGAGGGTTTGGTGACGTGTAGTGAAGTGTGAGGGGGTTTGGTGAAGTGTAGTGAAGTGTGAGGGGGTTTGGTGACGTGTAGTGAAATGTGAGGGGGTTTGGTGAAGTGTGAGGGGGTTTGGTGAAGTGTGAGGGGTTTGGTGACGTGTAGTGAAGTGTGAGGGGGTTTGGTGACGTGTAGTGAAGTGTGAGGGGGTTTGGTGAAGTGTGAGTGGGTTTGGTGAAGTGTGAGGGGGTTTGGTGAGGTGTGAGTGGGTTTGGTGACGTGTAGTGAAGTGTGAGGGGGTTTGGTGATGTGTAGTGAAGTGTGAGGGGGTTTGGTGAAGTGTGAGTGGGTTTGGTGAAGTGTGAGGGAGTTTGGTGAGGTGTGAGTGGGTTTGGTGACGTGTAGTGAAGTGTGAGGGGGTTTGGTGAGGTGTGAGTGGGTTTGGTGACGTGTAGTGAAGTGTGAGGGGTTTTGGTGACGTGTAGTGAAGTGTGTGTGGGTTTGGTGACGTGTAGTGAAGTGTGAGGGGGTTTGGTGACGTGTGAGTGGGTTTGGTGACGAGTATTGAAGTGTTTGGGGGTTTGGTGAAGTGTAGTGAAGTGTGAGGGGGTTTGGTGACGTGTAGTGAAGTGTGAGGGGGTTTGGTGACGTGTGAGTGGGTTTGGTGACGTGTAGTGAAGTGTGAGGGGGTTTGGTGACATGTAGTGAAGTGTGAGGGGGTTTGGTGACGTGTGAGTGGGTTTGGTGACGTGTAGTGAAATGTGAGGGGGTTTGGTGACGTAGTGAAGTGTGAGGGGGTTTGGTGAAGTGTAGTGACGTGTGAGGGGGTTTGGTGAAGTGTAGTGATGTGTGAGGGGGTTTGGTGACATGTAGTGAAGTGTGAGTGGGTTTGGTGACGTGTAGTGAAGTGTGAGGGGGTTTGGTGACATGTAGTGAAGTGTGAGGGGGGTTGGTGAAGTGTGAGTGGGTTTGGTGAAGTGTGAGGGGGTTTGGTGAGGTGTGAGTGGGTTTGGTGACGTGTAGTGAAGTGTGAGGGGGTTTGGTGACGTGTAGTGAAGTGTGAGTGGGTTTGGTGAAGTGTGAGTGGGTTTGGTGAAGTGTGAGGGGGTTTGGTGAGGTGTGAGTGGGTTTGGTGACGTGAAGTGTGAGGGGGTTTGGTGAAGTGTGAGGGGGTTTGGTGAATTGTGAGTGGGTTTGGTGAAGTGTGAGGGGGTTTGGTGAGGTGTGAGTGGGTTTGGTGACGTGTAGTGAAGTGTGAGGGGGTTTGGTGACGTGTAGTGAAGTGTGAGGGGGTTTGGTGAAGTGTGAGGGGGTTTGGTGAGGTGTGAGTGGGTTTGGTGACGTGTAGTGAAGTGTGAGGGGGTTTGGTGAGGTGTGAGTGGGTTTGGTGACGTGTAGTGAAGTGTGAGGGGGTTTGGTGACGTGTAGTGAAGTGTGTGTGGGTTTGGTGACGTGTAGTGAAGTGTGAGGGGGTTTGGTGAAGTGTGAGGGGGATTGGTGAAGTGTAGTGAAGTGTGAGGGGGTTTGGTGACGTGTAGTGAAGTGTGAGGGGGTTTGGTGACGTGTAGTGAAGTGTGAGGGGGTTTGGTGAAGTGTGAGGGGGTTTGGTGACGTGTAGTGAAGTGTGAGGGGGTTTGGTGAAGTGTGAGTGGGTTTGGTGACGTGTAGTGAAGTGTGAGGGGGTTTGGTGACATGTAGTGAAGTGTGAGGGGGGTTGGTGAAGTGTGAGTGGGTTTGGTGAAGTGTGAGGGGGTTTGGTGAGGTGTGAGTGGGTTTGGTGAAGTGTGAGGGGGTTTGGTGAGGTGTGAGTGGGTTTGGTGACGTGAAGTGTGAGGGGGTTTGGTGAAGTGTAGTGAAGTGTGAGGGGGTTTGGTGACGTGTAGTGAAGTGTGAGGGGGTTTGGTGAAGTGTGAGTGGGTTTGGTGAAGTGTGAGGGGGTTTGGTGAGGTGTGAGTGGGTTTGGTGACGTGAAGTGTGAGGGGGTTTGGTGAAGTGTGAGGGGGTTTGGTGAATTGTGAGTGGGTTTGGTGAAGTGTGAGGGGGTTTGGTGAGGTGTGAGTGGGTTTGGTGACGTGTAGTGAAGTGTGAGGGGGTTTGGTGACGTGTAGTGAAGTGTGAGGGGGTTTGGTGAAGTGTGAGGGGGTTTGGTGAGGTGTGAGTGGGTTTGGTGACGTGTAGTGAAGTGTGAGGGGGTTTGGTGAGGTGTGAGTGGGTTTGGTGACGTGTAGTGAAGTGTGAGGGGGTTTGGTGACGTGTAGTGAAGTGTGTGTGGGTTTGGTGACGTGTAGTGAAGTGTGAGGGGGTTTGGTGAAGTGTGAGGGGGATTGGTGAAGTGTAGTGAAGTGTGAGGGGGTTTGGTGACGTGTAGTGAAGTGTGAGGGGGTTTGGTGACGTGTAGTGAAGTGTGAGGGGGTTTGGTGAAGTGTGAGGGGGTTTGGTGACGTGTAGTGAAGTGTGAGGGGGTTTGGTGAAGTGTGAGTGGGTTTGGTGACGTGTAGTGAAGTGTGAGGGGGTTTGGTGACATGTAGTGAAGTGTGAGGGGGGTTGGTGAAGTGTGAGTGGGTTTGGTGAAGTGTGAGGGGGTTTGGTGAGGTGTGAGTGGGTTTGGTGACGTGTAGTGAAGTGTGAGGGGGTTTGGTGAAGTGTGAGTGGGTTTGGTGAAGTGTGAGGGGGTTTGGTGAGGTGTGAGTGGGTTTGGTGACGTGAAGTGTGAGGGGGTTTGGTGAAGTGTGAGGGGGTTTGGTGACGTGTAGTGAAGTGTGAGGGGGTTTGGTGAAGTGTGAGGGGGTTTGGTGATGTGTAGTGAATTGTGAGGGGGTTTGGTGAAGTGTGAGGGGGTTTGGTGACGTGTAGTGAAGTGTGAGGGGGTTTGGTAACATTTAGTGAAGTGTGTGTGGGTTTGGTGATGTGAAGTATGAGGGGGTTTGGTGACGTGTAGTGAAGTGTGAGGGAGTTTGGTGAAGTGTGTGTGGGTTTGGTGATGTGTAGTGAAGTGTGAGGGGGTTTGGTGAAGTGTGTGTGGGTTTGGTGACGTGTAGTGAAGTGTGACGGAGTTTGGTGACGTGTAGTGAAGTGTGAGGGGGTTTGGTGAAGTGTAGTGAAGTGTGAGGGGGTTTGGTGAGGTGTGAGTGGGTTTGGTGATGTGTAGTGAAGTGTGAGGGGGTTTGGTGAAGTGTGACTGGGTTTGGTGACGTGTAGTGTAGTGTGAGGGGGTTTGGTGATGTGTGAGGGGGTTTGGTGACGTGTAGTGAAGTGTGAGGGGGTTTGGTGACTTGTAGTGAAGTGTGAGGGGGTTTGGTGACGTGTGTGTGGGTTTGGTGACGAGTATTGAAGTGTGAGGGGGTTTGGTGTAGAGTGACGGAGTTTGGTGACGTGTAGTGAAGTGTGAGGGGGTTTGGTGACTTGTAGTGAAGTGTGAGGGGGTTTGGTGACGTGTGAGTGAGTTTGGTGACGTGTAGTGAAGTGTGAGGGGGTTTGGTGACGTGTGAGTGAGTTTGGTGACGTGTAGTGAAGTGTGAGGGGGTTTGGTGAAGTGTGTGTGGGTTTGGTGATGTGTAGTGAAGTGTGAGGGGGTTTGGTGAAGTGTGAAGGGATTTGGTGACATGTAGTGAAGTGTGAGGGGGTTTGGTGACGTGTGAGGGGGTTTGGTAAAGTGTGTGTGGGTTTGGTGACGAGTATTGAAGTGTGAGGGGGTTTGGTGAAGTGTGAGGGGGTTTGGTGACGTGTGAGTGGGTTTGGTGATGTGTAGTGAAGTGTGAGGGGGTTTGGTGATGTGTAGTGAAGTGTGAGGGGGTTTGGTGAAGTGTGAGGGGGTTTAGTGACGTGTAGTGAAGTGTGTGGGGGTTTGGTGAAGTGTGAGAGGGTTTGGTGACGTGTAGTGAAGTGTGAGGGGGTTTGGTGAAGTGTGAGGGGGTTTGGTGAAGTGTAGTGAAGTGTGAGGGGGTTTGGTGACGTGTAGTGAAATGTGAGGGGGTTTGGTGAAGTGTGAGGGGGTTTGGTGAAGTGTAGTGAAGTGTGAGGGGGTTTGGTGACGTGTAGTGAAGTGTGAGGGGGTTTGGTGAAGTGTGAGTGGGTTTGGTGACGTGTAGTGAAGTGTGAGGGGGTTTGGTGACGTGTAGTGATGTGTGAGGGGGTTTGGTGAAGTGTGAGTGGGTTTGGTGAAGTGTGAGGGGGTTTGGTGAGGTGTGAGTGGGTTTGGTGACGTGTAGTGAAGTGTGAGGGGGTTTGGTGATGTGTAGTGAAGTGTGAGGGGGTTTGGTGAAGTGTGAGTGGGTTTGGTGAAGTGTGAGGGGGTTTGGTGAGGTGTGAGTGGGTTTGGTGACGTGTAGTGAAGTGTGAGGGGGTTTGGTGAGGTGTGAGTGGGTTTGGTGACGTGTAGTGAAGTGTGAGGGGGTTTGGTGACGTGTAGTGAAGTGTGTGTGGGTTTGGTGACGTGTAGTGAAGTGTGAGGGGGTTTGGTGACGTGTGAGTGGGTTTGGTGACGAGTATTGAAGTGTTTGGGGGTTTGGTGAAGTGTAGTGAAGTGTGAGGGGGTTTGGTGACATGTAGTGAAGTGTGAGGGGGTTTGGTGACATGTAGTGAAGTGTGAGGGGGTTTGGTGACGTGTGAGTGGGTTTGGTGATGTGTAGTGAAATGTGAGGGGGTTTGGTGACGTAGTGAAGTGTGAGGGGGTTTGGTGAAGTGTGAGGGGGTTTGGTGACGTGTAGTGAAGTGTGAGGGGGTTTGGTGAAGTGTGAGGGGGTTTGGTGATGTGTAGTGAAGTGTGAGGGGGTTTGGTGAAGTGTGAGGGGGTTTAGTGATGTGTAGTGAAGTGTGAGGGGGTTTAGTGAAGTGTAGTGAAGTGTGAGGGGGTTTGGTGACGTGTGAGGGGGTTTAGTGACGTGTAGTGAAGTGTGTGGGGGTTTGGTGAAGTGTGAGAGGGTTTGGTGACGTGTAGTGAAGTGTGAGGGGGTTTGGTGAAGTGTGAGGGGGTTTGGTGAAGTGTGAGGGGGTTTGGTGAAGTGTAGTGAAGTGTGAGGGGGTTTGGTGACGTGTAGTGAAGTGTGAGGGGGTTTGGTGAAGTGTGAGTGGGTTTGGTGACGTGTAGTGAAGTGTGAGGGGGTTTGGTGACGTGTAGTGATGTGTGAGGGGGTTTGGTGAAGTGTGAGTGGGTTTGGTGAAGTGTGAGGGGGTTTGGTGAGGTGTGAGTGGGTTTGGTGACGTGTAGTGAAGTGTGAGGGGGTTTGGTGATGTGTAGTGAAGTGTGAGGGGGTTTGGTGAAGTGTGAGTGGGTTTGGTGAAGTGTGAGGGGGTTTGGTGAGGTGTGAGTGGGTTTGGTGACGTGTAGTGAAGTGTGAGGGGGTTTGGTGA